>NC_092377.1:124858376-125055876 GCF_030028105.1 Mobula birostris | reverse complement strand
GAGGCATTGCTATGTGTTTCCGTGTACTGGTTGGTGAGAGGTAGTCGGCAACTAAAGAGCAAAGGAACGTAGTTTTCCAGTTTTACAACATTTCTAAAACCCAGATACTCACTATTCTAAATAAAATCATGTCAGAAGCCAACTGAGTTTCCCCAAGACATACAGCACTTCAACTGGGATCAGCGGTGCTCCTCCATGGTCTCAGACCACTCCTTTATCTCTGCCTGACTGGCGAAAGCTGCTCCCCTGCCACCCTGTCCAGCTGAACAACTCCCAGATAACCTGCACTCCAAAATGGAGCAAACTAACTGCTTAAACAGCAGGATTCAAGCTGCAAACCAAGTGATTCTTCAGGAAGTAGAAAGGTGACTGGATTCTCTTCTAAGATTTCTTGTCTGTAATATGATGGGCTATGAACATGTAAAACATGCATGAAAAAGGGGAGATTGAGAGGGAGATGTTTCTCCTTTGTGTATCCATCTTTGAATGCATTAGAGACATGCTGTGTCCATTTCCAGGAGAAACTGACAATATTTTGAAGTTTGTGTGACTGAGAATGTGATATTCAGCCAGCATTTGAGTTTTGTGCGAATGAAGTGAGTTGTCATTGCTTTGATCATATGAAGGTGAGAGTGAGAGTCAGGGAAATTAAAGGTTCGGAATTTAACCGTCTTTGCTCCTCATGCATCACACCCAACTAAAGTCTGTCCATATCAGTATTGGGAGCTCCAATACTCCATGTCCAAATGCTCTTTGTTGGAGGTTAGCTTCAGATCAGTGTTCCTAAACCTTGAACCTCAGCAGAAAAATATTAATTTCCAATGATGAGGTAGGGATAAGTACTCAGGAGAACCTGGGTGCTATTGTACACAGATAAATGAATGTCACCATGTAGATACTGTAAGGAATTTGGACACTATATTGAGAGAGGGAGTGAGCCTAAGATTAAAGATGTTTTACTGAAATTACACGTTGCCTTTCTGAGACCTATTATTCTGTGAAGGTCTCATAAGAAGGATATATTTCTATTAGAAAGTGAAAACCAGACTGACTTCTGTGCTGTTGGAATTATCCTATAAGAAATGTTTAAGCAACAGAACTAGTTTCACTAGAGTATAGAAAGATAACAGGAGGTCTCATTGAAATTCACAAATTTCTCAAGAGCTTTTGGTGAGGTGGATGGGGATTTCTACACTTCCTATAACATACTGGAGCACAAATCTCTGCTCTTCAGAATCTGGTTTAATGTCACAGACATATGATGTGAATATTGTTATTTTGCAGTAGCAGTACAGGACAATAAAATTACTATAAATTACAGAAATAAATGAATTATACAAAGTAAGGAATTAGTGTTCATTGAAACTGATGACGGAAGGGGAAAAGCTGTTCCTAAAATGTTACATGTGGTTCTTCAGTCTCCTGTTCCTTCGCTCTGATAGTTGTAATGAGAAGAGGGCATGGTTCGTTTGATTCTACCAACAACAGTTGTGACATCGGTGATTACCAATGAAAGACCACACCAACATGAGTGTTTAACCAGTGTGCAAAAGACAATAAACAATTCAAATACAAAAGGAAAGAAATAATAATAATAAATAAGCAGTAATTATCAAAACATGGTTTGAAGAGTCCTTGAAAGTGAGGCCATTGATTGTGGGAGAATTTCAATGATGTGGCAAGTGAAGTTATTTATTTTGGTTGAAGTGCCTGCTGGCTGAGGGGTAGTAATTGTTAATGAGTGGTGTGAGTCATGAAGCCATGTACCTTCTTCCTGAAAACAGCAGTGAATAGAAAACATGTCCTGGGTGTTGGGTTTCTCTGATGATGGATGCAGCTTTTATGCATTTGTGTTTCATGCCGAGGTGCACAATGGTGGGGACTGTTTTACCTGTGATGAACTAGGTGTATCCACTACATTTGGAGGATTTTCTGTTGAAGGGAATACCAGGTTGTGATGTAGCTAATTAACATGTTCTCCACTACACATCTACACAGGTTTGTCAGAGTTTTAGAAGTCATGCCGAATCTTCACAAATTCCTAAGGAAGCAGAAGTGCGGTTGTGTCTTTCTTTGTAATTGCACTTACCTGCAGGGTCCAGAACAGGTCGAAAACAATAATACTGAGGGATTTAAAGCTGCTGATCTTCTCCACTTCTGATCATCCAATGAGGACTGGCTCATGAATCTCTGGTTTCCTTCTTCTGAAGTCAACAATCTGCTCCTTAGTCTTGCTGACATTGTGTAAGAAGTTATTATGGCACTACTCAGCCAACGGCAACCAGTCTAGGTTCTTGCTCACACAGGAATTAATCTGTAATATTCTGTGCTTCTCTTCCATTTTCCAGGTTCACGTACTTTCCCACTCACTGGGTTTCCATACTTCACCATGGCCACTTTCTACTCAGTGGATATTTTCAACCTGTACTCTGAGATAGATTTGATTGTACTATGTGAAATATTATAAAAGGCAGAGTGTTACTATATCAATAAAAATATATCCAATAATGTAGAAATTAGCCAATCCTGCCCACCAAACTCCTGAGTGTGCTGGATTATGTGAGAATACTGTTCTTGGACTACAATTCAGCGTTAACACCATAATTCCCTCCAGGCTTGACAGGAAGCTCAAAGACCTTGGCATTCACCCTGCTTTGTGCAGCTGGACCGGTGACTTCTGTCAATCGCTAGCAGGTGGTAAGAGTGGGCTGCCTCACCTCTGCTCCTCTGACCCTTAACACAGGAGCCCCACAAGGCTGTGTCCTAAGCCCCTTCTTTTACACTCTGTACACCTGTGATTGTGTCACCACACACGGCTCCAATATGCTAATTAAATTTGCACATGATACCACATTGATTGGCCTTACCGCAAATAATAACGAGGCAGCTTACAGGGAAGCATTCACCACCCTGATAGAGTGGTGTCAAGAAAACAACCTCTCCATTAATGTCGCAAAACAAAGGGGCTAGTAGTGGATTACAGGAGGAATGGAGACAGGCTCACCTCTATTGACATCAATGGATCTGGGGTTGAGAGGGTGAATAGCTTTAGGTTCCTTGGTATACACATCACCAAGGACCTCCCTTGGTCTGTACATACCTGCTGTGTGGTGATAAGAGTACAACAGCACCTCTTTCACCTCAGACAGTCGAAGAAGTTGGGCTTGAGTCCCCAGGCCCTAAGGACTTTCTGCAGGGTCACAGTTAAGAACATCCTGACTGGCAGCATCACTGCCTGGTATGGGAACTGTACCTCCCTCAATCACAGGACCCTGCAGAGAGTGGTGCAGACAGCCCAGTAAATCTGTGGATGTGAACTTCCCACTATTCATGGCATTTACAGTGACAGTGTGTAAAAACTGCCTCAAGGATCATTGCGGACCCGAGTCACCCCCAACCACAAACTGTTCTAGCTGCTACAATCTGGGAAATAATACTGCGGCGTTAAATCCAGGACCAACAGACTCCGGGACAGCTTCTTCCATCAGACCATCAGAGTGATTAATTCACACTGACACAATTGTATTCCTGAGCTATATTGACTGTCCTGTTGTACATCTTACTGTCCATACCATTTGTTATAAATTATTATAATTTGTACATTGCACATTAAGACGGAGACGTAATGTAAAGATTTTTACTCCTCATGTATGTGAAGGATGTAAGAAATAAAGTCAATTCAATTTGATTATTGGCACTTACCTTTACGAGACCACTATGAAAGGTGCAGGGCGCTCCAAAACAAGATATCTGCCGCTCTGATATCTTCTCTCTTTCAGACCCAGAGACAAATATTTGGGAATTGGTCCTTGATTGATAAATCATACGTACTCCTGTCACTTCTCCAAGTAACATCAGCACCAGGTCAGATATTTTTTCAACTAAAAGTCTGTGCGCAAGCTCATTTCCAGTGAGATGTGATGGAGTCTGATCTCCAGGGAAACCTAGTGAACTAACTCACACCGAAACACCTTCATTATCACCTTCCCTTCTTTGCTGACCTGAAACAACTCATTTGTACGATTCCTTACTTCCTCTTCCTCCTCTGTGACCCCCTCCAGCCCCTATACCCTCCTTGTCTCTGTGACCCCTCCAGCCCCTATACCCTCCCTGTCCCTGTGACCCCTCCAGCCCCTATACCCTCCTGGTCTCTGTGAACACCTCCAGCCCCGACACATGGAAACACAGAAAACCTACAGCACAATACAGACCCTTCGGCCCAGAATGATGTGCCGAACATGTACTTATTTTAGAAATTACCTAGGGTTATCCATAGCCCTCTATTTTTCTAAGCTCCATGTACCTATCCAGGAGCTTCTTAAAAGACCCTATTGTATCCGCCTCCACCACAGTCACCGACAGCCCATTCCATGTACTTACCACCCTCTGTATAAAAGAACCTCCCGCTGACATCCCCTTTGTACCGACTTCCAAGCACCTTAAAACTGTGACCTCTCGGGTAAGCCATTTCAGCCCTGGGAAAAACCCTCTGACTATCCACACGGTAAATCCCCTTCCCCATCTCCGTATCCCATTCTAGCACATACTCTCCTCTCTATGTGTCTGTGAACACCTTCAGCATCTGCATCCGTCTCTTTCTCTGTGACCACCACCAACCCATACACCCCTTCCATCTCTGTGACCCCTTCCTGCATCTACACCCCGCTCCATGTCTTTGACTACCTTCGACCTGAACACCCTTCCCAATGGAAGCAGTTTGTCTCAAACTTTCTTCCTGACCACAAACACTGTCCAAACCCCCTCACAACATTCTTTGCTCCAGGGATAACAACTCTAAGTTCTTTCTCTATCCCTAATCCGTCACTTATCCAGCAAATCTTGTCTTGTATCTCCTTCAAAGCCGTCATGTCTTTACCGAAGTGTGACATACTCAAAGTTCAAAGTAAATTTATTATCAAAGTAGATATCTTTCACCAAATATTACCCAGAGATTCATTTTCTTGCAGGCATTCACAATACATAGAAAGAAACAATAGAATCGATTAAAAACTGCACCCAAGAAAGACAAACAACCAATGCCTAAAAGACAATAAACTGTACAAATTTAAAAAGATAAAAATCAAACAAAATAATAATAATAAACAATAAACTTTGAAATTGAAGAATGAAGACTCTGAAATTGAGTTGATAGGTTATGAATGACAGGTTGGGATGAATGAAATGCACTAACTGTGGTCAAAGCAGTGTTGGTCATGACTTCTATGTCCTTGTACTCTCTGCCTCTTGTTCTGTTACTGTCTGCCTCTATGTATAAACCCAAGGAACTCGTATTCTTTTTGATCACTTTGACAATGTCATTTTTAAGAAAGCTATGCACATATACTTCCACCTTGCTCTGTTATTGAGCTCTTCTGGCATAGTGCCCTGAAGTTTGGAACAAAAACTAGAACATAGTATAGCACAGTACACGTTCTTCAGCCCAGGATGTTATGCCAATCATTTAACCTGCTCCAAGATCAATGTGCACTTCCCTCCCATATTGCCTCCATTTTTCTTCCATCTATGTAACTACCTAAAAGCTTTTAAAATGTCTTAATATATCTGCCTATACTAACTGGCAGGACATTTCACACCTACCACCATCTGTGCAAAAAATCTAACACTGCCAATTATTGTCTCTCATATTAGCCATTTCCGCTTTGGATATAAGGCACTAGCTGTCCACTCTATCAAAACCTCTTACCATCTTGAACACCTCTATCAAGTCTCCTCTCATCCTCATTCATTCCTAAAAGTAAAGCCCTATCTCACACGAACTTTTTTCTAATCCAGGTAGCGCTCTCGAAAATCTCCTGTGAACCATCTCTGAAGCTTCCACATCCTTCCTAAAATGAGATGACCAGAAATGAATACAATATTTAAAGTGTGGACTAACCAGAGTTTTATAGAGCTTCAACATTATCTTGTTGTGCTTGAACTCAATCACCAGATTAGCAAAGGCCAAACTTCTTAGCCACCCTGTCAACTCACATGACAACTTTGAGGGATCTGTGCCTTCAAGTTCGATATTCCAAAGTGGATCACATCACACTTTCTGGATTGAACTCAGTCTACCTCTTCTCAGCCCAGTTCTCATCCTGTCAAAGTCTCAATATTTACATTGCCCTTTCTCTGACTAATGTAATGTGTCACATTCCTCAGCTTTAAATTTTACTGCTGTATCATAGTCATACTCATACTTTATTGATCCCGGGGGAAATTGGTTTTCGTTACATTTGCACCCATAAATAATAAATAGTAATAGAACCATAAATAGTTAAATAGCAATGTGTAAATTATGCCAGTAGATTATGAAACAAGTCCAGGACTAGCCTATTGGCTCAGGGTGTCAGACCCTCCAAGGGAGGAGTTGTAAAGTTTGATGGCCACAGGCAGGAATGACTTCCTGTGACGCTCTGTGCTGCATCTCGGTGGAATGAGTCTCTGGCTGAATGTACTCCTGTGCCCACCCCAGTACATTATGTAGTGGATGGGAGACATTGACCAAGATGGCATGCAACTTAGACAGCATCCTCTTTTCAGACACCACCGTCAGAGAGTCCAGTTCCATCCCCACAGCACCACTGGCCTTACGAATGAGTTTGTTGATTCTGTTGGTGTCTGCTACCCTCAGCCTGCTGCCCCAGCACACAACAGCAAACATGATAACACTGGCCACCACGGACTTGTAGAACATCCTCAGCATTGTCCGGCAGATGTTAAAGGACCTCAGTTTCCTCAGGAAATAGAGACGGCTCTGACCCTTCTTGTAGACAGCCTCAGTGTTCTTTGACCAGTCCAGTTTATTGTCAATTCCTATCCTCATGTATTTGTAATCCTCCACCATGTCCACACTGACCCCCTGGATGGAAACAGGGGTCACCAGTACCTTAGTTCTCCTCAGGTCTACCACCAGCTCCTTAGTCTTTTTCACATTAAGCTGCAGATAATTCAGTTCACACCATGTGACAAAGTTTCCTACCGTAGCCCTGTACTCAACCTCATCTTCCTTGCTGATACATCCAACAATGGCAGAGTCATCCGAAAACTTCTGAAGATGACAAGACTCTGTGCAGCAGTTGAAGTTCGAGGTGTAAATGGTAAAGAGAGGGGGAGACAAGACAGTCCCCTGTGGAGCCCCAGTGCTGCTGATATCTCTGCCCTTTCAACCAGCCTGTCTGTATCTATTTGGAATGTGTTACAATCCTCCTCTCCATTCCTCAGGCTGCCAGCTTTTCTTCCATCTGCACATTTGCAGACTGTGTCCTATATGTTCGAGTTCAAGTTAGAGAGAGGAAAGCTGAGGTCTGGATACTGATCCATGGGAAACTGCACTTTGCACTTCTTTGCAGTCCAGACAACAACTTTTGTCTGCTACCTCCAGTGATCTATTACTGAGCCAATCTTTTTCCTTGCACTTTTAAAATTTAGTTTATTCTCTATTCTGTCCAATAAAAAGTCAATCAGGAAAGACAATGCCAACAACGCTCAGTAAAGACCAAGAGTGTTGTTGCATCCCCTCCATGCACAAGTCCAGCATCTGATGCTTATGATGGGTTGGGACTTCTCTACTCCTCCTCCACTCCCACAGGCTCACTTTCAAATCTATTGTTGTCATGGATTTACATACACAGAGTACAAGTGCCTCTTTGCAACAGGAAAAATATAAGGTCAAAGATAAGTTCACACAAATTTCAAAATCATAAATGATGTATAAGTCTGCAAAAAAAAATCCCACGAGATATAACAATCTGCGAGTTTGTGTTTCCAGTGGAAGAGCTTTGATCAGCTTGCTCTGTTTTCCCGTATAAGTGACACAAGACCTGTCTGCTGGTGAATTGTGGGTGTTGGGTTTAAAACTTAAAGGGGAGCAAACTGAGATAATTATTTCTTAAAGCAAAGTCAGTCCGTCTTCTTGCTTGTGCTTAACTATCACTTCTAGTAAATCTGTACATAATCCCGACAATACGAAGGTCCAATTTCTATGCAATGGGGTCTAGTGAATCAATAAACCATCCAGGGCCAAACATTATTCCTTCTCTCCTCAGCTGCAGCGAGGAAAGAGTGGAGAGTCAACACTCCACAGAAGGTGACAATGCAGATGGGTTTGTGTGCCCACATTCCATGTAGATACAGTTACCCATCACATCTGCACAGTAAACCATGGATTGGAATCTCGTATAACAGTCAGTAGTTTTATAACCTTTCACTCTGGAATCACAGTTGGGCGTCACTGAGTTTTCATCATCGGACCCGTCTGTCTGGAGATCTGAAAGGTACTGACTGTTCATTGTTTACAAATGACATTGCACAGGAAGATAAAGGTCGTACTTCTTCAGGGTTCAATTCATCAAAAGAAATAGTTACAGCTTCCATGCTGTTACAGGGCTCCATGTTTCTGTTAAAAGCTCCTTGGTTCAACAGGCAGAAATTCAGTCAGTGGGAAAATAACATGACTTATACTAGTTCACTACTAACACAAGACAGAGAGTGATCGGATCAGAAATGATTTCACTGGACAAAACAATGGAGAATGACTGACAGGAGTCCTCGTCTACTAGGGTTCATCCACTGTCGTGTTCTGTGTTACTGATTCAAACTGAAATGTAAGAGACATTGTGAAGTTTGCAGATGAGGCAACAACCAGCCAAGCGGAATCAGTGAGGAGCACAGAACATAAAACGGGACATTTAGTCAACAACATTATGTCTATCCAATTGATTAGTATACAAACAGCAGCCTAATTAATACCCTCTGCCAACACAATGCCCATATCCTTCTGTTTTCCTCATGTGCCGATCTAAATATCTCTGAAAAGTCTCTAATGTATTTGCCGCTACCACTTCTCCAGGCGGACATTGCAGACACCCAATCTCTCTGTGTAAATAACTTGCCCTTCACATCTCCTTTGAAAATACCCTCTTAGAGGAAGCTTTAGACTGCAGAAGAATATTAGCCAGTGGTCATAGAACAGTACTGTACAGTACAAGCCATTCAACCCACAATGTTGTGCTGATCTATATAAACCTACCCTATGATCAATTTAACCCTTCTCCTCTGCACAGCCCATAACTCTCCAACTTTTCACATCCATGTGTTGATCTAAGACTTAGTTAAATGTCCTAATGTTCAATAGTTTAATCAATAGTTCCATTTAATATCAGAGAACGTATATCATATACAACCTGAAATTCTTGTTCATCGCAGACATCCATGAAAACAGAAGAGTGCCCCAAAGAACGTGACAGTAAAAGTATTAGAACCAAAATCCCCTCACTCTCCCCTCCCACACACAAGCAGCAGCAAAGCATAGACCATCCCCTCTCCCATTAACTTCAGCAAAGGAAAGCGTCAGCACGCTCCACCACTTGGCAAGCAATAGCAAAACCCCCAATAAAGACCATGATCTGTAACACAACAAAAACTAATCGTTCGCCCAACAATTCAACACACCACAGTCTCTCTCTCTCTCTCTCTCTCTTTCCCTCCCTGATAAAGAGACAGAGAGGGGTCACCCAGCAAGAGGGAAGACTATTAAGACAAAAAAAGGAACTAGCTGACTTACAGTGTTAATGTCTGCCATGTCACTTCTTCCCCCCGACTTCCTCAACTCGAGAATTGACAAAAGTCTCCCGAACCAATGAGAGAAAGAGAGAGGCGACATCTATGAGTGTCAGCTTCAGTTCAATGTTCACATTAAATTTATTATCGAAGTTCATATATATCACCATATACAACACCGAGATTCATTTTCTTGTGGGCATACTCAATAAGTTCAATAACCAGAACAGAATCAATTAAAGACCGCATCCAACAGGGGAACAACCAACATGAAAAAGTCAACAAACTGTGCAAATAGAAAAATAAAAGCAGAAATGATAATAATAATAACAATAAATAACCGATAAATATCGAGAACGTGAGGTGAAGAGTCCTTGAAAGTGACTCCATATGGTGCGGGAACAGTTCCGTGATGGGGCAAGTGAAGTTGAGTGAAGTTATCCCCACTGGTTAAAGAGCCTGATGGTTGAGGGATAATAATTATTCCTGCACCTGGTGGTGTGGATCCTAAGGCTTCACTACGTTCTTTCTGATGGCAACAGGCAAAAGAGCCCATGATCTGGGTGATGGAGCTCCCTGATTATGGATGCTGCTTTCAAAGGTTTCATGCTGAATTTTCACAAACTTCTAAGAAAGTGGAGGTGCTGTTATGTTTTATTCATAATTGCACTTCGGTGCTGGGCCCAGGACAGATCCTCTGAAATAATAACACTGAGGCATTTAAGGTTGCTGACCCTCTCCATCTGTGATTCCCCAATGAGGACAGGCTCTGGACCTCCAGTTTCCTGCTCCAGAAGTCAATAATCAGTTCCTTGGTCTTGCTGACATTGAGTAAGGGGTTTGTATTGTGGCACCACTCGGCCAGATTTCAATCTGCTTCTTCCTGTATACGCTGATTGACATCACCTTTGATTTGGCCAGTGACAGTGGTGTCATCGGCAAACTGAAATATGGCACTGGAGCTGTGCTTAGCCTCAGAGTGATAAATATAAAGCGACTAGTCCGGAGAGTAAGCACACAAAATACTTGTTTCTCTGGATCCGATGCCGCACAAAAAGAAAGACAATAAGATAGAGATCACAATTCATAAAAAATGAAACAAAGTAAGTATAAATATATAAGATAGATTGTATACAAAAATTGTACGAACATAAAGTGACACTAGGCACAGGACAGTCTGTACATAAGGTGACTGACAGGAATTGAGAAAGTAGTGCTGTTGGGGATGTGGTGGGGTGGGTCAGTGGGTAGAGGTGTTGATCAGTCTTACTGCATGAAGAAAGTAACTGTTTTTGAGTCTGGTGGCCCTGGCTTAGATGTTATGTAGCCTCCTCGCTGATGGGAGAGGTACAAACAGTCCATGAGCAGGGAGGGTGGATCTTTGCGGGGAGTGTAGTATAACTAAAGCGTATAAAATTAGGAGAGGATTGGATTGAGTAAATAGCAGGGACTTGCTTTCTATAGAAAAAGTTATAAATCTATGGGAAATTGATTTAAACTATTACTAAAGAGAAAGATTAGCTTTATGTGTTATACTGCGTCAACACGTTGAAACATAAAGTGAAATTCGTCATTTTGTGTCAATGACAAACACAGTATGAGGATGTGCTGGGGACAGTGCAAAAGTGTTTCCATTATTCTGGCACCAACATAACATGCTCACAACTTATATACCCTGATCCGGACATGCAGAAGGATCTGATGCTTTCCGAGCGAATATGATAAATAAACTCTTCTCAGGCTTCCAGCCGGGTACAGGTATCGATTCTAAGCAACATTTCAATGACGAACTCTGCTATTTTCATCTGGTGATCCTGGCTTGGACGCTACGTAGCCTCCTCTCTTCGCATGGTGGGAAGGATCCTTCATAACGTTACTGGCCCTTTTCTGACACCTTTCTGGAAAGAGGTCCTTGATAGCAAGGAGGCTGGTGCCGATGATGCATCGGGCAGTTTTGATTACCTATTCTAGTGCCTTTCAGCGGCTGCAGAGCAGTTTCCGTATGATGCAGGGATGCAGTATGTTCAGATGCACATCTGGAGAAGGACGTGAGAATTAGATTAGATTCAAATTAGATTCAACTTTATTGTCATTGTGCCGAGTACAGATACAAAGCCAAATGAAATGCAGTTAGCATCTGACCAGAAATGCAAAGAATAGTGGTATTTACAAAATAACTGCGAATAAGAAGTGCGACAGCACACAAATATAAAAGTACCGAGATAGTACAATACGGATTCAATACTGCTTAGCGCTGTGATGTGAGGTTCAGCAGGGTCACAGCCTCAGGGAAGAAGCTCTTCCTGTGCCTGCTGGTGTGGGAGCGGAGGCTCCTGTAGCGCCTACCGGATGAGAGGAGAGTAAAATGTCCATGGTTAGGGTGAGATGCATTCTTGATAATGCTTTTCGCCCTGCCCAGGCAGCGTTTATGGTCGATGTTCTCAATGGTGGGCAATTGGCTGCCAATAATCCGCTGGGCAGTTTTTACCACACGCTAGAGCGCTTTGCGGTCTGATATGGGACAATTGCCATACCACAGTGAGATGCAGTTGGTGAGTATGCTCTCAATGGTACAGCGGTAAAAGTCCGTCAATATCCTGGGACAGAGGTGAGCTTTCTTGATGCTCCGCAGGAAATAAAGGCGCTGTTGTGCCTTTTTGATCAGGATGGAGGATTTCAGGGACCAGGTGAGATCCTCGGAAATGTGGACACCAAGGAATTTGAAGCTTGATACACGCTCTACTACATCTCTGTTGAAGTAGATGGGTAGGTGAATGTGGCTTTTAGTATGCCTGAAGTCCACAATGATTTCCTTGGTCTTCTGGGTGTTAAGGGCCAGATTGTTGGCGGCACAGGCCCAGCTCTCTTCAGCCTCCTCAGAAAGTAGATGTGTTAGTGAGCTTCCCTGATTGTGTATGATGTATTCTAGGACCATCAGAGGTTATGCGAGGTTTACACTCCCAGGAGGTTTTTGAGAGGAATGTCTTTATACGAGAGCTACACCTTCTGCTCAGATCGATACTCAGGTGCCGGAGTCCGATGGCGATCGGCAACCCTCCGGTTGCGATCGGCTGATCGGAGCAGGGCCGTGCATGTGTCCTCCCAAACATTGCGGCACCGATCGATGTGGGCCTGAAAAGACGGCAACACAATCTCATTTTCTTGAGCGGGAAACAGCGGGGGTTGGTACCCAAGGGAGCATTCAAAAGGAGATCTTCCGGTGGCAGTACCAAACAGAGAGTTGTGGACGTTCTCAACCCACGCGAGGTGGTCACTCAAGGTTGACGGGTTGTTGGTTGTTGCGCAACGTAGCGCCGCCTTCAAATTCTGTTTGACCCGTTCCGTTTGTCTGTTCGTCTGCAGATGGAAGCCGGTTGACAGGCTAGGAGAGGCACCCAGGGCTTGACAGAAGGACTTCCATACCTGTGAGACGAATTTGAGACCCCGATCGAAGATTATATCCGTAGGAATTCTGTGAAGGTGGAAGACGTGGCGGACGAGAAGGTCTGCGGTCTCCTGAGCAGAAGGGAGTTTAGGGAGGGCTACAATGTGCACCGTCTTGGAGAACCGGTCTACCATGGTGAGTACGGTGGTGTTTCCGTGTGACGAAATCTAGGGTTATGTGCGACCAAGTACGACTGGGACAGGTAGGGGACGAAGTAATCCAGCAGGTGGCCGGTGGGAGACTCTTCCGTGAGCACAGACGGAACATGCAGAGACAGAGGAACGGGTATTTGCCTCCATTGAAGGCCGCCAAAAGTGCCTCCTCAGGAGCGACAGTGTCCGGTCACTCCCGGGGTGGCAGGCGAACCGAGATGTGTGCCCCCACTGGAGAACCTGAGATCTGACGGAATCCGGCAGAAAAAGGCGATCGGCGGTTCCGTTGCTGGGGTTAGGGTCATCCCGTTGGGCTTCCTTTACTATGGACTCAATCTCCCAGGTGAGGGCTGCCACCACACAGGATGGTGGGAGGATAGTCTCTGTGCCGGAAGTATCCTCCTTGGAATTGTATTGGTGGGAGAGCGAGTCAGGTTTCCCGTTCTTGGACCCCGTTCGATAGGTGAGAGAAAACTTGAATCGGCCAAAGAATAATGTCCAACGGACTTCTCGGGAGTTCAAACGTTTGGCGGTCTGGATATATCCAACGTTCTTATGATCAGTCCAAACAATAAACGGTTGTTCCGCCCCTTCCAGCCAGTGCCTCCATTCCTCCAACGCTAACTTGACCACCAGTAGCTCCCGGTTCCCCACGTCGTAATTCCGTTCGGCAGGGGACAGCTGGCGAGAAAAGGTGGCACAGGAATGAAGCTTCTCGTCTGGACTTGATCGTTGGGACAGAACTGCTCCCACCCCGGAGTCGGAGGCGTCAACCTCCACAATGAATTGACGGGAGGGGTCCGATTGGACCACGATGGCAGGGGCTGTGAAACGCCTCTTTAGTTCAGTGAATGCTGAATCGGCCTCGGAGTCCCAAGAAAAGGTGTTGGCAAAGCAAGTCGGGTGAGGGGCGCCGCCACCCGACTGTAATCTCTGATATTTTGGCGATAGAAGTTTGCAAACCCCAAAAACCGCTGAAGTTGCTTGCGGGTCGTGGGCCTAGGCCATTCCTCCACCACCCGGATCTTCTCAGGATCAGCCCTCACTTGCCCACTCTCGATGATGTAGCCCAGGAAGCTGAGTGAGGGGACATAGAATTCACACTTCTCCACAAATAACTTGTTCTCCCACAGTCTCTGTAGGGCTAGACGGACATGATGAATGTGTTTCTGGAGGTTGCTAGAAAATATTAAGCTTTTCTCTAGGTAGACGAACACAAAGCGCTTAATAAAGTCCCTCAGCACGTCTTTGATTAGGGCTTGAAAAACGGCAGGGGCATTGGTGAGGCCAAACGGAATGACCAAATATTCGAAGTAGCTTAATGATGTATTAAGTGCCGTTTTCCACTCGTCTCCCTTCTTATCCTGACTAGATGGTAGGCGCTACGAAGATCCAACTTCGAGAAGATGGTGCTCTGTGAAGTGGTTCAAACGCCGAGTTAATGAGGGGCAATGGGTACTTGTTTTTAACGGTGATATTTTAAGGCCTCGGTGATTGATACAGGGACGAAGCGACCCATCATTTTTCTCTACAAAGAAGAAACCGGCGCCCACCAGGGAGGATGAAGGTCAAATAATGCCCGCCGCGAGGGACTCACTAATGTGTTTCTCCATGGCCTCTCTCTCAGGTCGGGACAAGTTATATAGGCGACTGGTGTTTAACGAGGCCCGGGGAGAAGGTCGATAGCGCAATCATACGGGCCGTGTGGAGGCAGAGAAAGGGCCCGTTGTTTGCTGAATACCTGTCCCAGGTCGTGGTATTCTGTGGGAACTCTGGATAAGTCGAGGGTTTCCAAGACAGGCGAGGTCGCGGTAGCCTCCCTAGGGAATAGAGCCGACTGCAGACAGATGGCGTGGCAAAACGGGCTCCAGCTGGCTATCCTCCCAATAGACCAGTCGATGTGGGGATTGTGGTGGTTCAACCAGGGGTATCCCAGAACTATAGGGGCTTGAGGAGAATGGATTTGATTAAATCGTACCTTCTTTCGATGGTTTCCGGACTGAATCAAGATCAGTGGTGGCGTACAGTGAGTGACCCGAGCCGGAAGTTTTCTGTCCAGCGCCCGGGCCTCCAGAGGAGGACCTAACGGTTCCCGAGGAATTCTGGCCCGGGAGGCTATGTCCTTGTCCAACAGATTTCCTTCGGCACTGGAATCCACCAGGGCGGGTAGGGACAGGGACTGTTGATGATAGTTCACGGTAGCTGGGATCTGCATCCGGGTTTGGGGAACTGAGGGGAGTGTCGTCTAGCTCACCAGAACAGTCGGAGCGGGAGCTATATTAGGAGCGGGCGGGGAAGCGAGGCTGGTCGAAGATGGTAAGGTGGGCCGTGGGAGCGGGGCGACTGGTCTTTTCTCTCAGACGCTCTCGAAGCCGATTGTCCTGCCTGGTGGTTAGAGAGATCGGAGAGTCCAGGCTGTCCACGTCATCCCTCGCTGCCAATTCATCTTTTATCTTGTCTGAGAGACCCTGTCGAAACGCTGTCGTAGTGCCTCGTCATTCCACCCAGAGTCGGCCGCTAACGTTCGGAACTCTATCTAGTGTTCAGCTACGCTTCGCGAACCCTGACAGAGAGTTAGCAGGCGCATAGTGACGTTCCTACCACGAATGCGCTGTTCAGAAACCTTCCTCATTTCAGAGACGAAGGAGGAGAGGGAGGAACAGAACTCTGGCCGGTTGTCCCAGATCGCAGTGGCCCATACTATGGCATCCCGTCGTAACAGCCCCATGATGTATGCAATTTTTGATCGGTCCGAGGTGTGCGTTCGTGGCTGTTGCTCAAAAACCAAAGAGCATTGTAGTAAGGCACTTCTTTCGGTTCCCAGCGTAGGATTCCGCTTCGGGTACGTACGGCTCTCGAGGTGATTGTGTTGCCGACCCAAAGGGCGTTGACATCCCAGGCTGTGCGGTTTGGTCAGACTGGGTTCTTGGAAGGGATGGAGTAAGGGGGGCGGAAACCCAGTAAACCTGCTCACTGACCTACTTTGCATCCTCGGACAGGGCACGAAGATTTTCCATGACTTCTCTGAGCAGTTGATCATGTAAGCCCAGTAGGGAGCCCTGGCTGGCGAGGGTCTGTTGCAGGGGGTCCGTGTCCGCTGGGTTCATTCTTGGCCAGTTCGTTGTGTTGCAAGGACGTGGCTGGGGACGAACCCAAGTGCAGGACACAGGCATGGAGACAGAGTCGTGAGGCGCCAGCGCAGTCGGGAAAGTGGAGCAGTTATCCAGGAGCGTCTTTACACGAAGACAAGGTTTACGTAGAATGGTGTGGAACATAGAACTGACAGTCCTAAGGAATCAGGAAACGACATTTACACACACTAGAATTGACCAACGAACTGGCAAAGCATGGCTGTGACGCCAGAGTTCTCATCCTATGTTCTCTAATGGGAACCACGTGTGCTGTAACTAATGGAACTAGCAATAATTGGGAATCAGTGGACAGGAATTAAGGCACAGTCAATGAGATAATAGCAAGATGGGAAATCGCCAGACGGGACCATGACTGGGAAAGGGACAGGCAGTATTGAGGGAGCAATGTACTCAATGGATGTAGTGAAAACACAGCCCCCTGGTGTTCTGTACTGCCGTTTGAAGCTGAAATGTCCTTTAGTGTACCAGTCCAAATGTGCCCGAATTTGGCACCACATTTTGGTAGGGTGGTAAAGAAGCAGTATGGGCTGTTGAGGCTGGGCTTGAATGTTATCGCCTTCTAGCCTTAAATATGCCAAATGAATTGGTCTCCACAGCACCAGTGACAACAAATTCCCATATTCATCATCTCTCTGCCTAACTGTACCCTAACGGATGTAAAATGATGATACTTGCCAAATACTTACCTTGTCCAAGATTGATGGAGCCAAATTCACTCAAACACTGGCTGCTCTGATTACCCATGACCTATTTTTATTTTCCCTTTCGAATAAATCCCATTCACTGATTCCACACAGTCCAACTCCCAAAACCCGCCATGCTTACAGGAGTGTTGTGGAAAAAGTACTCGGACCCGGAGGGAAGTTACTTCAGAAAATCTTTATTAATGCGTGATATCATGGCGAGCCCAAGAACTCAAAAATGAAGTCCTGGAACTCTGCTTAACAATAGAGTACAGTCTTATTTATACCCAAAACGTACGTGACAGAAGCACTTATAGCTGTAAGGAGGAACTTAGGCTGCAATTCTACAGACTAGCAAAGTAGGCCAATATGTCCTTGAACAGTTATACATTTACTTAAGTGTTAGTTCCCAGAGAAGTATATCAGACTTGCTCTACTGCAGACGGGATAATCCTCAGAAAAAGAAGCACAGATATGGTTATTTTCCCGTCTCGTCTTCAACGCACATTTCAGTCACGCGGTGTACATTAGTCACAGATAAATGATTATAGGCTTTGAATTCACACTCTTAAAAAAATCATTAACCACTTAACGTCCGTCACAACGTCATAGCACTTTTCTTCAACATTTCCCTTTTTGTTAATTTCCTAGATTAACATCTGTCACTGGGGTATTTCTTCCTCCTCCTCATAAGGGGGTTCATAGACATGGGGGAAAAGTATTTCCTTCTCTGGGTGCACCTCTTCACCCCACCAGTGCTCCCTGCTAGCTTTATCCCTCCACATCTGGGGTGTCTTCGGGACACCCTCGGGCCGGACAAGGTCCTCTTTATCAACTGATAACAGCACAACCTCAGTGCTCCACATACACAACATCCTAAAACACTTACCATTACCACTATAATTATTCCATGTGTTATCCAGCTTCCCCAGCCAGAAAACCATCCCCATACACCTTCCCACCAAGATCCTCCACTACTGAAGTTCCCTAGCTGTTCTCCTACTTTCCATATGCCTTAACCTTTTCCATCAGGTGCTAACTCTGTCATAAGGTAGTGGCTGGGAACGGACCCAAGTGCAAGACACAGAAACTGAAGGCCTAGGGACAGGACTAGGATACAGGGTGAGGGCTAGGACATGGACATGAAAACCGGGAACCCGGAACACGACTGGACAAGAGACCTAGGAGCCAGGGCTTGGTCTCCGAGCCAGAGACTGGACAAGGACCCAGAACATGGGACTTGTCTCTGTCTCGGACCCCAGAAATAGGCAAGGACCACACTTGGCTGGCAGGCAGTACGAGGCTGGAGACCAGAGACTTGAGGCGAGGCTGGAGACCAGAGACTTGAGGCGAGGCTGGAGACCAGAGACTTGAGGTTTGGGGTCTTGAACCTTGGCTTGGGGCGAGGCTCAAGGCTTGGGGTCTTGAAGCTCCTCCTGGCCAGGGTGTGGTACTCCTGAGCAGGGCGCAGTACTCCTGGGCAGGGTACGGATCACCTGGGCACAGCGCGGATCACCTGGGCAGGGCGCGGTACTCCACCCAACAGAGCCAAGGCACAGGAAGGGACAGGACAAACCGCAGGGTAATGGCAATACGGCCTGGGTTACCCGACAGAGGCAAGGGACAGGAAGGGACCGAAACAACCGTAGGTAACGGCAAGATGGTCTGACTTACCTGACGGAGGCAAGGGACAGGAAGGGAGCAAGGTACAGGGTGGCTCCAAGACAAGACTTCAGGCGAGACGAGGAGAGAGTTACCAGCAAGACAAGGCAAGGCTTCAGACAATGCAAGGCGAGACAAGAACTTCAGGTGAGGCGAGAGTTACCAGCAAGACAAGGCAAGGCTTCAGGCAATGCAAGGTGAGGTAAGAATTTCAGGCGAGGCAAGAGTTCCCTGCAAGACAAGGCTGGGCTCCAGTCAAGGAAACAGAAGGCAGTGGAAGGGATACAAGGGGTAAGGACAAGAACTATCCAGCAGCCACGCCCTGGTCTCTGGAGGCATTTATGCAGCCAGACCCAACGAGAATCAGCTGCCTCAATTAGTGCTCAACAGGAGCAGAAGCAGGGTAGGCAGGAAAACCTGGAGCAAGGGTCGCTGGACCGGACCGTGAACTGGAATGCGGACTTCACGGACCGGACCATGACAGACTCAGGTCTGTAATATTCTCCGAGGCATCAGGGATATAGGTGCAACATTCCTTCCATATCATACCACAGGTTTCCCCCTTTTTCAGCTAATATAAAATCAAGGGTCATCCAATTTTGCAAAACTGTCTGTCGTATGGCAATCATTTCAGTAGTTATGCCGTATACTTGTGACTGAGTTTCTTCAGGGGCCTCAGCAGTGCTATAGGATAATTCTTCCAAGCAGTGGCCAATTTAGTTATTGCCCTGGAAATTCTGGCTACCCTGTAGGAGAAAAAGGTAATCATCTAAAATCTCTCTGATTCCGTTATAGTCCCTCGTTGCCTATTCCATTGGGGGTGATCCTGAAGCTGAGCTATGATCCTCCAGTGCGGCATAAGGTAGGCCAAGTAGCAACACCCACTCCAACCCTTGCCCTGCCCTCCAGATCGCATCTGGTAGGATGTGGCTCCACGCCGCTGCCCTACTCTTTCTCCTGGCGGCCAGGGACACAAACCCAGTAAGTTCCATTTAGTGGTCCAGGGGTGTCATAAGTTTCATTCTTTGTACAGTTACTACTTCCCACTTGATAGTGTGCATTCTCATTATGGTTACACCAACAAGTAGTACTAACAACTGCTGGAGATGTAACTCTTATCCCGGCCATAGCTTGGAGGGGTCTTGTGGAGGAGATCTCTGACTCCAACTCTCAAAGCAACACCATCCACAGTCCCGCCTTCTAGACCTGGATAAGGTGCAATTGACAATGCTACTATTAAGTCTATCAGATAAAATGCCATAACTGAATTTCCTTCGCTAGTATTAAGGGGCACCACTGACATGGGGATCATAGTCTTACCAGGTTGGGGAATTTCGGCACGTACCCAACATGCTCCCCGCTCTACTTGCTTAGCGTAAGTATAGCATAGAGGCAAAAAGATTTTAGTATGGCTACCTCCCACAACCTGAATTAACCATCCTATGAACACCAACCACCACCAGCTTCCGCCCCCCCCCCCACCCCCCAACGAATGCATCTTCGGTCCATTTTGACTGTCTGTTGTTAGCTGTTCATCGATTCGAATGTCCTGTCCTATTCTGCTTCCGGTGGGTGACTTTTTTTGCATCTATCTTCATCGTGTCTCTGGCACCAAGATTGGACCCTCAGCTCAGAAAGGAAGGAGTGAAAAGAGGAGAGCAGTAGTGATAGGGGTTTTGATAGTTCGGGGGACAGGTAAGAGGTTCTGTCAGAAAGATTGAGAATCCGGATGGTCTGTTGCCTCCCTGGTGCCAGAGTCCGTGATATCTCAGATCGAGTTCTTGGTATTCCCAGGAGGGAGGGTGAGCAGCCAGATGTCGTGGTCCACGTGGGGACCAATGACATAGATAGGAGTAAGGATGAGGTCCTGAAGAAGGAGTATAGGGAGTTAGGAAAAAAGTTAAGAAGCAGGACCTCAAGGGTGGTAATCTCGGGATTGCTGCCAGTGCCACTAGACAGAGAGGGTAGGAACAGGAAGTCATGGCAGATGAATGCCTGGCTGCAGAGTTGGTGCAGGGGGCAGGGGTTCAGATTTCTGGAACATTTGGATCTTTTCTGGGGAAGGTCTGACCTGTACAAAAAGGAAGGGCTGCACCTGAACTGCAAAGGGACCAATATCCTGGCGGGCAGGTTTACTAGAGCTGTTGGAGAGGGTTTAAACTAGTTTGGCAGGGGGTGGGAATCAGATGTGAGTGCAGAGATTAGGGTAGAAGGACAAGGGCATGATGCTATGTGTTCTGAGTTGGTGAGGAAGGACAGGCAGGGGACAAAACATAAATGTAGCCAGTTAGAGGAGTTGAAAGGTGTCGATTCCAACGCTAGGAGTATTAGGAATAAAGGGGATGAACTTAGAGCATGGATCAATACGTGGAACTACAATGTTATGGCCATTACTGAAACTTAGCTGGAGGAAGAGCAGGATTGGCTGATGCAGGTACCAGGGCTGAGGTGTTTTAAAAGGAATAGGATGGGAGGTAGAAAAGGCTGGGGAGTAGCATTATAGGTCAGGGATAGTATCACGGCTATAGAAAGGGAGGACGCTGCAGAGGGAGTGTCCACTGAGTCGGCGTGGGTGGAAGTCAGAAATAGGAAGGGATCAATCACTGTACTGGGAGTAGTCTATAGGCCCCCAAATAGCCCTCGGGACACCGAGGAGCAGATAAGCAGGCAGATTTTAGAATGGTGCAGGAAATACAGGGCTGTAGTTGTGGGTGATTTCAACTTCCCTCATATTGACTGGCACCTCCTGACTGCAAGGGGGATAGATGGGGCTGAATTTGTCAGGTGTGTTCACGAAGGATTCCTGACACAGTATGTGGACTGGCCGACGAGAGGAGAGGCCATACTGGATCTAGTTCTGGTAATGAACCTGGTCAGGTGGCAGACCACTTGGTGGGGGACCATTTCAGTGAGATTGACCACAACTCCCTTAACTTCAGCATAGCTATGGAAAAGGATAAAAACAGACAAAATGAGAAAGTGCTTAACTGGGGAAGGGCTAACTATGAAGGGATGAGGCAGGAACTAGCGAGAGTAAATTGGAAACAGGTGTTCAAAGGTGAAAGCACAGAAGTAATGTGGGGGAAGTTTAGGGACCACTTGTGCTGGGTTCAGGATAGGTTTGTCCCACTGAGGCAAGGAAGGATTGTAGGAAAAGGGAACTGTGGCTGACGAAACACGGGAGGCAACTTGTCAGGAGGAAGAAGGAAGCATATGTTAGATATAAGAAGCAGGAAGCAGGAGGAGCTCATGAGAAATATAGGGTAGCCAAGAAGGAGCTTAACTAAGGACTTAGGAGAGCTCGAAGGGGGCATGAGAAGGCCTTGGCATGTAGGATTAGGGAGAAACCCAAGGCGTTCTATGCGTAAGTGATGAACAGAAGGATGACAAGAATGACGGAGGGGCTGCTAAAGGATAAAGAAGGCAACATGTGCCTGGAGGCGGAGGAGGTTGGGGATGTCTAAAATGAATACTTTGCTTCAGTATTCACAAGTGAAAATAATCTTGATCAGGGTGAGGTCAAAATAGAACAGGCCTGTGTGCTGGACACTGTGGAGATTAAAGAAGAAGAATTGCTGGATCTTCTTAAAAACATCAAGATTGATAAATCCCCAGGGCCAGACGTGATATACCCCAGGCTGCTGTGGGAAGTGAGAGTAGAGATCGCTGGAGCAGTAACTATGATTTTTGAATCCTCTTTGGCTGCAGGGGAGGTGCCGGAGGATTGGAGAATGGCAAATGTAGTTCCTTTGTTTAAAAAAGGTAATAAGGAGAATCCTGGGAACTATAGACCGGTGAGTTTTACATCGGTGGTCTGCAAACTATTGGACACAATTCTTAAGGATAGGATCTATGATCATTTGGAGAAGTACAGTCTACTCAAGGTTAGTCAACATAGCTTTGTGAAGGGAAGATCTTGCCTCACAAGCCATATTGAGTTTTTTGAAGAGGTAACAAAAGAAATTGATGAGGGAAGGGTGGTAGATGTGGTATACCTGGATTTTAGCAAGGCATTTCACAAGGTCCCTCACGAAAGACTAATCCAGAAAGTCATGAGGCATGGGATTAGTGGAACCTTGGCTGTTTGGATAAAAAATTGGCTTCAAGGAAGAAAGCAGAGGGTAGTAGTGGAAGGAAAGTATTCTGCCTGGAGGTCGGTGACTAGTGGAGTGCCACAGGGATCCGTCCTGGGACCCCTGCTGTTTATGATTTTTATAAATAACCTGGATGAAGAAGCTGAAGGATGGGTGAGTAATTTGTGGATGACATGAAGATTGGAGGAGTTGTGGATGGAGTTGTAGGTTGTCGAAGGTTACAAGAGGATATAGACAGGATGCAGAGTTGGGCAGAAAAGTGGCAGATGGAGTTCAATCCGGAAAAGTATGAGGTGATGCATTCTGGAAGGACAAACCAGAAGATTGAGTACAGGGTTAATGGTCGGTTACTTAAGAGTGTGGAGGAACAGAGGGACCTTGGGGTTCAAATCCATACATCCCTCAAGGTCGCTGCACAGGTTGATAGGGTAGTTAAGAAGGCCTATGGGATGCCAGGCTTCATTAATAGGGGAATTGAGTTCAAGAGTAGAGAGGTCATGTTGCAACTCTACAAATCTCTGGTGAGACCACACTTAGAGTATTGTGTTCAATTCTGGTCACCTCATTATAGGAGTGGTGCCCCACACAGTCTTCCAATCTGTGCCTTGTAAGGCATGAAAATGCCCGACGCAGGCCTCCTGTGGTCTAAGTCGATGTTCCCTCCCTCCCCCTCCCCTCATTATAGGAAGGATTTGGAAGTTATGGAGAGGGTGCAAAGGAGATTTACCAGGATGTTGCCTGGATTGGAAAACAAGTCATACGAGGTAAGGTTAGCAGAGCTGGGACTTCTCTCTTTGGAGCATAGAAGAATGAGAGGGGACTTGATAGAGGTCTACAAGATTATGAGGGGCATAGCTGTCCGGGTTGTTAGCAGCACAGTGAGGGCCCCTTCCACCTAGGAGAGAGAGAGAGTCTTTGTTTAATGTTTTTTTACACATACCCGGTGTCCTGGTTGGAATGCATGTATGGGGGCATCTCCAACAGGGGCCTGTGCTTGACTCATCCTCTCATACAGTTCAGCCGCTGTTTTACATATAGCCTGTGCATAGGCCAGAGTTTGCTCATCATTCCATATCAGAGCCAATTTTTCGGCAGATACTGGAGGTCTGGCCACTGTGGTCATTGGGCGTCCCATGAGGGCTTCATGAGCCGTCACTCCTGTAGCTCTATTATTCCTATTTCACATAGCGTACAAAACTATGGCAAGAGCTTCTGGCCACGACAAGCTATTGTCCTGACACACCTTGGATCAGCATTCTTCAATCCCCCATTCACCCTTTCCACTATCCCTGAGACTGAGGTTGGTAGGGAGTATGCAATCTCTATTGAAACCCCATGGCCTGCACTAAATCCTTCACTATCCTGCCAGTAAGGCGAGTCCCTCGGCCACTGTTTATTCTCATGAGTGTTCCATATCTAGGTATTATTTCCTTCCACAGTATCTTTAACACCGTCCAAGCATCATCTTTTCATGTGGGGTAGGCTTCCACCCATTGGGTGAACATGTCCACAATTACTAATATATACTTATATCCCGAGGACAGGGGCATATGTACAAGATCAATTTGCAAATTTTCAAAGGACGTTTTAACATAGAACATAGGCCCACAAAGTTGTGCCGACCCTCAAACCCTGCCTCCCATATAACAGCCCATCTTAAATGTAGGCATTGGAGGTGGTCGTACCTAGCTACCCCTGGTCCTTGGTTGTTTTGCTGACAAATCCAACAGGATCCAGTGGTTTTCTGTATAGTTGGCGTTATGCCCGGTGCATACCACAGTTGATCAATTGCATCTCCTTTGCCCGTGTGTGCTTGTGTATGCACTAGGCGACACAGGGGGAAAATTTTCGGAGATAGCACTCGCCCATCTGGGTGAAACCAAAATCCATCCTTATAGTGGCATAGTGCCTTCTCCCATGTCCGTTTTACCTGTAGACTGGAGTTCTACTGTGCTATCTGCAACTTGGAGGACTCTAAAACCGGGATGGAAGGGTTAATTGAGGTGCGGAGAGCTTGCAAAACTAGTTTCTGTGCAGCTACCACCTTTTTGGCCACTTGGTCAGCGCGGGCATTCCCCTGGGAAATTTCATCTGTTGCATTGGAATGTGCTTTGCACTTAATAACCGTTAGTTGCTTGGGCAACTGAATTGCCACGAGCAAGTTTAACACTAGTTGGGAATGTTTGAAGAACTTTCCCGCGGATGTAATAAAACCCCTATTCTTCCATATTTGGCCAAAATCATGAACGACGCCAAAGGCATAGCGAGAGTCCGTATATATATTGGCTGTCTGATCCTTAGCTAGTATACATGCCCCGGGTTAGGGCGGAGAGTTCTGCCACCTGTGTTGAAGTGCCCTGAGGCAACGTATAGGCCTCCATTGTCTGTTACGGATCCACCACGGCACAGCCGGCAAGGAGTAGGTCATCTCTTGGCTTATGTGAAGACCCATCAGTAAAAAGGATCAAGTCCGGATTTGGCAAAGGGTCCGTTGGCAGATCCACTCTAGGGGAGGTGGAGTGCTGCACCACAGCAATGCAGTCATGCTCGTCTTCCTCGGCGGGTTCCGGAACTAAAGTAGCAGAATTGACTGCGGGTGATCGGCGTTACGTACAGTTGTGGTGTGATAGCAAAATCACTTCGTGTCCTGTGCGTCGAGAGGCGGTAAAATGCAGTGTCGCGGCTGGGTTTAAGAGTAGCATAACATCATGAAGCACTCGCACTTCACAAGGGTAGTCGAGAACCAGCTGCAAAGACTTCTTGACAATAATGGCTGTTGCTGCCACTGTGCGGAGACATGCAGGCATTCCCAAGACTACTGTGGGGAGGGCTGTAGAGTAGTAAGCGACTGTTCTCTTTCCTCTGGGTGAGAACTCCTATGGCGAACCCTCCCCTTTCGCAGACGTGTAACTGGAAAGGGCGCTCATAGCTGGGGACCCGCAAAGCTGGTGCTGTAGTTACAGCGGATTTCAAAATTTGGAATGCGTTTTCTCTCTCCGAGGTCCACTCTACTTGCGCTGGCGCTTCTTTTGCCGTGGCGGCATGGAGAACTGCATCATGCAGACGGCAGTAGTGTATCCATTGCTGACAATAGCCGACCATCCCCAGGAAGGAAGAAACCGCTTTCTTTGTTTTAAGCGGTGGTATCCGTAGGATGGCCTGTATTCGATCCGGTCCAACTTCTCGAGTTCCAGCTTTTAGAGCAAGTCCAAGATACTGCACTTGTGGCTGACAAAATTGTGACTTAGTTCTAGCCACTCTAAGACCCCGGGCGGCTAGGAACTGGAGTAGGGTTAATGAGTCTCTCACACGGTCTGCAAGGATAGACGACGCCACCACAAGGTCGTTAGCGTATTGTATCGTGTCGAATTTCCTCCCTGGGGCCACTTGTCTCAGTCGTGTTTAACAGCAGCGGCGTACACGGCCGGACTTCCAGTATACTCATGGGGCAGTCGAGTCCAGGTGTACGGTTGCCCCTTGTACGTGAAGGCGATCAGATACTGGCTATCCAGGTGGAGGGGAATAGAAAAGAAGGTGGAACACAAGTCAACCACGGTGTAGACAGTAGCTTCAGATGGAATGGATGAGAGAATCATATTAACTTCAGGTACCACTGGGACTATGGGAATTACAATGTTGTTTACAGCTCTTAAATCTTGCACAAAGCGCCACTCACTAGGCTGTCCAGCTTTGGGTATAGACAGTATTGGTGTGTTACAGGGGCTGACAGTAGTCTTGAGAACCCCCTTGTTGGAGCCGACAGTCTATGACCAGGGCTCTTCCTTCTTCTGCCTCAGGGGTCAGTTGATACTGTCTGACACATGGTAATACAGCATTCTTTTTTAGCTTGACACAGTGGTCTTTTGCAGTAAGTACCCGGACTACGTGCATCTTGTGAAGGGCCCACAAGTCTGCATTTACTATTTCCACTGCTAAGGGGCCCACAGAGCCTGGGGTGGCTCAGGTAGTTGCTGTCATTGGAGCTCAGTTGGGGGGTCCTCCAGCTGGTGGGAGACTCCCGGAAGAAATACTCTTCCTTCTTCAGGCCCATACCATTCGAAATCCCCAATACGGTCAATAATGGGGGCAGATTGTAACCGCTTAATTATAGGGCCTATCTGTTTCGCCTGATAGGGGGGCCGCATGGCAAGGGTCAAATGAGGTACTGAGTCACGTCCCAGGCGGAACAAAGGTTGCTGCTCTGTGGTCAGGTGTACCGGGGTACCCAGTCCTTCTTTCCCAAAGTAGAGATAAAGTTCGGGATGTATCTTCGTTTTCTGCCCTTGATGAGTGCCCGTCTTCTCTTGGTATTCAGGATCATCTTCCGTTGCATACCAGGCAGTAAAGTGTAAACGGGAGTGGTATTGTACTACTTGCATTAAGTCCCACATAGCTTCAACGTGGGCCAATGGCGTCAACTTCTCAAGTTCTTGCCTTAATCGGCACATCTTAACAGTATAGGGTTTGCCTTTGAATTTCCAACAGTATAATATCGGTTCGAGTTTAGCTTCAGGGGTAAGGAGCAAGGACGTTAACTGATGTGTCCAGGGCGAGGGTTCTTCCATATGCATGCCCAGAGGGGTGCAGTAAATAGTGTCTCCTAGTTTACACAGAGCCTGGTGTCCCAACATGGGCAGGGGAATATTTTCAGATACTATCAAATTTTCTTCTATACGACTGCCTCCCAGAGACAAAGTGAGCTTCTTTGATAGGGGTCCTGACAGGGGTTACCGGCTACTCCCACGGTTACTACTCTGTTCTGACTTAGGGGTAATCCCAGGGAGGGAGGTACAAAGGACAGGGTAGCGCCAATATCTACCTAGGCTCGCAGATTTGAGTGTCTCCTGTCCTAAGGGTTACCATGGATTGCATTTCGGAGTCTTGGGAAAGTGATATAACTGCTCCCTGCACCACCACCTCCCCTGGGCCCCCCTATTCTTGTGGAAAAAGGGTTGCTATAAGTGAAGGAGGTTACTCCTCTTTCATTTTGTTCATTCAGTTCTGCCGGTTGTCTGTAGGGAGCACTTTGGCACTCCCTTGCCCAAAGTCCCTTCCTTCCACATTTTCGGCGTATGCCCTGGGACTTATCCCTTCTTTGTCCCCAAGTCTATCCCCCTCTTCCGCTTCCACTTCCTTGTTCCTGTCGGTAAAATTGTGTCTTATGTGTCTTGGGGCCATCCCAAGGGCTGACAAAGAGTCCCTCCCACTACATGTTTACCAATGTAGTAACTATCTCTGGCCAGGACAGCCTGCCAGTTGAAATTTCACATTTTGAAGGTTTGCGTTTGTTGGGGCAGCATTCAATTGAGCAGAGTCTGGATGGCCAATGGTCCATTTCCTTCTAAAGGAACCCTGGCATACTCTTCCCAAGTATTTCTGAATCGAGCTAAAAAGAATCAGGGGCTCCCTCATTTTTTTCCTTGTAGACATCTAGTAACTTCCTCTGAGTCCCCATATTGCTGTGCTGCCCTCATGATAGCTTCCCTCCCGTTATGTTGTAACAAATGTCCCAAGTTAGCGTTAAACAGAGAGTAAGAGGTGGAAAATTTCTTAAGTGCATTTCTTTTAATGCTAGGAGCATTATAAGAAAGGTGGAAGAGCTTAAAGTATGGATTGATACCTGGAAGTATGATGTGGTAGCTATTACTGAAACATGGTTACAGGAGGGGTGTGATTGGCAAATAAATATTCCTGGATTTAATTGCTTCAGGTGTGATAGAAACCGAATGACAAGAGGAGGAGGTGTTGCATTCCTTGTCAGAGAAAATACTACAGCGGTGCTCTGGCAGGATAGATTAGAGGGCTCATCTAGGAGGGCTATTTGGGTGGAATTGAGGAATGGGAAAGGTGTATTAACACTTATGGGGGTGTATTATAGACCACCAAATGTGGAGCGAGAATTGGAGGAGCAAATATATCAGGCGATAGCAGATATTTGCAGTAAGCACAGGGTTGTGAATGTGGGAGATTTTAATTTTCCACACATAGACTGGGAAGTCCATACTGTAAAAGGGCTGGATGGTTTGGAGTTTGTAAAATGTGTGCAGGATAGTTTTTTGCAGCAATACATAGAGGTACCAACTAGAGAAGGGACAGTGTTGGATCTTCTGTTAGGGAGTGAGATTGGTCAAGTGACGGAGGTTTGTGTTGGGGAGAACACCGGATCCAGTGATGACAATGCCATTAATTTCAATATAATTATAGAGAAGGATAGGTCTGGACCCAGGGTTGAGATTTTTGATTGGAGAAAGGCTGACTTTGAAGAGATGCTAAAGGATTTAGAAGGAGTGGATTGGGACAATTTGTTTTATGGGAAGGATGTAATAGAGAAATGGAGGTCACTTAAAGGTGAAAATTTGTGGGTACAGTTAATTCCTGTTAGTTTGAAAGGAAAGGTTAAAAGTTTGAGAGAGCCATGGTGTTCAAGGAATATTGGAAACTTGGTTCAGAAAAAGAGAGATATCTGCAATAAATATAGGCAGCATGGAGTAAATGAGGTGCTCGAGGAACATAAAGAATATAAAAAGAATCTTAAGAAATAAATTAGAAAAGCTAAAAGAAGATATGTTTGCTTTGGCAAGTAAGGTGAAAATGAATCCCAAGGGTTTCTACAGTTATATTAATAGCAAAAAAGATAGTGAGGGATAAAATTGGTCCCTTAGAGAATCAGAGAGGACAGCTATGTGTGGAGCCAAAAGAGATGGGGGAGATTTTGAACAATTTCTTTTCTTCGGTGTTCACTGGAGAAGGATATTGAATTGTGTCAGATAATGGAAACAGGTAGGGAAGTTATGGAAACTATGATGATTAAAGAAGAGGAAGTACTGGCACTTTTAAGGATTATAAAAGTTGATAAGTCTCCGGGTCTGGACAAGACATTCCTGAGGACCTTGAGGGAAATTAGTGTGGAAATAGCAGGGGCTCTGACAGAAATATTTCAAATGTCATTAGAAACGGGGATGGTGCCGGAGGATTGGCGTATTGCTCAGGTTGTTGCATTGTTTAAAAAAGGTTCTAAGAGTAAAACAAGCAATTATCGGCCTGTGATTTGACGTCAGTGGTGGGTAAATTGATAGAAAATATTCTGAGAGATGGTATATATAATTGTCTGGATAGACAGGGTCTGGTTCCGGAACAGTCAACATGGATTTGTGCGTGGAAGATCATGTTTGACAAATCTTATTGAATTTTTTGAAGAGGTTACGAGGAAAATTAATGAGGTTAAAGTGGTGGATGTTGTCTATATGGACTTTAGTAAAGCCTTTGACGAGGTTCCACAAGGAAGGTTCAATTGTTAGGTATTAATATTGAAGTAGTAAAATGGATTCAGCAGTGGCTGGATTGGAGACGCCAGAGAGTGGTGGTGGAAAACTGTTTGTCAGATCGTAGGCTAGTGGTGTGCCTCAGGGATCTGTACTGGGTCTAACATTGTTTGTCATATACATTAATGATCTGCATGATGGGGTGATAAATTGGATTAGTAAGTATGCAGATGATACTAAGATTCGTGGAGTTGTGGATAATGAAGTCTTTTTTCAAAGCTTGCAAAGAGATTTAGGCCAGTTAGAAGAGTGGGCTGAAAGATGGCAGAGGGAATTTAATGCTGATAAATGTGAGGTGCTACATTTTGGTAGGACTAATCAAAAATATGACATACATGGTAAATGGTAGCGCATTGAAGAATGCAATAGAACAGAGGGATCTAGGAATAATGGTGCATAGTTCCCTGAAGGTGGAATCTCACGTGGATAGGGTGGTGAAGAAAGCTTTTGGTATACTGGCCTTTATAAATCAGAGCATTGAGTATAGGAGTTGGGAAGTAATGTTGAAATTGTACAAGGCGTTGTTAAGGCCAAGTTTGGAGCATTGTGTACAGTTCTGGTCACCGAATTATAAGAAAGATATCAACAAAATAGAGAGAGTACAGAGAAGATTTACTAGAATGTTACCTGGGTTTCATCACCTAAGTTACAGGGAAAGTTTGAGCAAGTTGGGTCTTTATTCTTTGCAGCATAGAAGTCTGAGGGGGGACTTGATAGAGGTATTTAAAATTATGAGAGGGGCAGATAGAGTTGACGTGGATAGGCTTTTTCCATTGAGAGTGAGGGAGATTCAAACAAGAGGACATGAGTTGAGAGTTAAAGGGCAAAAGTTTAGGGGTATCATGAGGGGGAACTTCTTTACTCAGAGTGTGGTAGCTGTGTGGAATGAGCTTCCAGCAGAAGTGGTTGAGGTAGGTTCGATGTTGTCATTTAAAGTTAAATTGGATAGCTATATGGACAGGAAAGGAATAGAGGGTTATGGGCTCAGTGCAGGTCGGTGGAAGGGCCAAGGTGGCTTGTTTCCGTTCTGTAATTGCTATATGGTTATGTGGTTAAGGATTCATTGCCGTCCTGATCATTATTTTGACACTAATCTCAATTTTCTTTGGGTGGGACCTGCAATGCATCCTTCAGAGCGGCCCAGGAACTGCCATAGGCACACATGGGTAAGGTTCGTAAGTCGGCCGGGACAGATTTATAAATTTTACACATTTTCTCTAACCAACTGAGGAAGGCAGTAGGTCTTTTTACTGGGTTCGGTGCCTCCGCTACCATGGCCTTTGCCTCTGCAGGGGTCCACGCCTTCAATATTGCCGTTTCCCCAATCATTATTTTTGGTGCTTGCTGAACTGTGTGAGCGGACGACTCGGGAAAGATAGGAGAGGGTAAGCGGTATTGGGTTTAGCTTCTAGTTCGCATTCCAGTTCCTAACTGTTGTTCTCCCTGATTCCCCGCCCCCCCCCCCACCCCGTCACCCCCTGTTCTGGTTCAGCAGTGCCGCTTGGGCTGTACATGGTTATTCTGCTGGCGCCATGCAACAACCATTTCTATAACCTTGACCATCATTTAGTCTGGTCCGATATTAGGACCATAATCTTTCGTACTTTGGGATACCATTTGGGGCATCTGGGGGTATGATGGTACGGGGCCGGTCTCGTGGGAGAGGGTGGCGGAGCGGTTGGTGGTGCCTTGCCTTGTTTCTCATTGGGGCCTGGTGTGATAGGAGGCTCTTCCTCCTTTTCTTTCTTTCTCTTTTGTTAGGGGGTGGGTGCCTCTTTGCCACCTCCATCCATTTCTCAAAACATCCCATCATATATTCAAAATCCCACTTAGGGTCCCCATTCCCATTCGCTACCTCATCCCACCAGGTCTGTATCAAAGGGATTTTAAAGCTTCCTCCATACGGCCAGTCTCCCTGCGACCAGCCGTTCAGGTCGCAACTAAAGTTACAGCATATCGGTCGTCACCTGTTTCCCGAATTACCGTGTCAGCTGGTGACCCGGGGGTACCAGGCGATCTCCTACCTTCTACCGAGCTTTCTTCACAGTTTTCATAAGTTTCTCCGTTTCCTTACTTACTTTCAAGGCCCCTTGCGATCTTGCCCGTCGGGGCGGGGCTGCAAGAGCCGCAGAAACCGCTCGGCTGCAAGCACTTCCCATTGTCTGGAAAAGAACACAGTTACACCGCACTCTCGATTGTTCCCCCAAATGCTTATCTACAGCGCACACCAGTCTTTAGAATTTCCTCAGCAGTCCTTCCGTTCCTTTATTTTCTGTCTATCTGTCTGTATCTTGTTTTACGGCGGTTGGCATCCAGCTTAATGGTGCATTACCGCCACCCTCTGCTCCAGAACGTGCACTAGACATACATTCTAAATCCCTTCACCCAATCTCACACACACACACACACACACACACACACACACACACACACACCTACACTTCACCCTCCCATCTTTGACCATCCTAGTATCCTATTCCTGCTTATTCATCATATTCTATAAAAAAACCCTGTACCCCTTAAAAATGCTAAAAATACCCGGACTTGTGCTCTCTCATCCATGCCCAGCAACCCTTTTAATGTGAATTCCTGCATCCCCAACTCCCTTAATTTATTTCTCATCATCTCTCTCTGTATCCCATACTTCCTGCAACTCAGAACTACATGTTCTACTGACTCCTCTTCCTGACATTCCTCACACAATCCTGCCTGGTGTTTCCCTAACATTTTCAATGTTTTGTTTAATGCACAATGCCCCAGCCTTAACCTAGTCCACACAGTTTCCTCTCTTCTGTTTCCATTACCTACCCTAGTAACTGCAACACTCTTTTGTATTTGATATAAATGCCTCCCTTTCCCCTCCCTGTCCCATCTTTCTTGCCATATTCGGTTGACTTTTTCCCAGATTATGCACTTAACCCCTGCTTCACTGATACTAATGTGCATTTCCACATTTTCTTTCTTTAACGCCCTCTTTGCCAACTCATCCACCCTCTCATTCCCCTTTACCCCTACATGTGCTGGAACCCATAGAAATTTTACCTGACCTCCCTGACTTGCAATCCTTGTAACTAACTGAAGGACTTCCTAAAGTACATCTTGCCGACTGTTTGTGTGAAAAGACCTTAAACTCGCTAGAACGGAGGATGAATCTGAACATATCAATGCTTTGACTTGTCTGGCTTTCTGCACCCATTGCAACGCAACCAACACTGCCAGCATCTCCATTGTAAACACTCCTAACTTATTAGATGTTCTTCTGCTGATTCCAATTTCCTTTATTTTCTTAATGGTAGCTACCCTTTTAAATTCTAGCCCCCCCCCCACCCCCGCTTACAGCTGGGACGTCTGAAATGGCCGTCCCCCTTGCAGGTAGGACGCTGGTGCCTTCCCGAACTTGGAAAGTTTCTTTTTCCGCTCAGGTTCTTTTTTGGAATCCTGCAAGCTCGTGTCCGTTCAAAGGCTTCCCCTCCAACTTGAGAGGTGACAGGAGGCTAAGAATATCGCATCCTCATTGCTAATTGTTGCGGAAAAAGTACTCGGACCTAGAGGGAAGTTACTTCAGAAAATCTTTATTAATGCATGATATCATGGAGAGCCCAAGAACTCAATAATGGAGTCCTGGAACTCTGCTTAACAATAGAGTACCCTTTTATTTATGCCCCAACAGTACATGACAAGAAGCACTTATAGCTGTAAGGAGGAACTTAGGCTGCAATTTTACAGAATAGCAAAGTAGCACAATATGCCCTTGAACGGTTATTCATTAATAACGGTTATACCATAGGGGATGAGAAGATGGCCGTGCGATGCAGCGCGCGCAGCCGCACCGAAATGGTATCGTATTTGTAAGTAGGTACCGTGCACAATCCTGATTTGATGGAGACAGATGTGAGAAGCACGGAGGAACATCTGGAGAAACTTTCGAAATGCCCACTTCCCTGCTGTTGCTACTGTGCCATAGAGAAACTCCGGAGGGGAAGGCCCCAAATCCTCGGCTTTGCCTATTGCTTGTTGCCGGGGCGGGGTCGAAGCACTTGGCAGAGGTGGTGCTTGGTGCTCAGTGTCGGAGACTCAAAGTTTTCGGATGGACTCAAGAGTCGTCTGTGGTCGGGTGCTTCCAGGGTGCTGCAAGTTTGCGGTGCTGAAAGCTCATGGCAGGGAGAGTTTTTCTTCCTTCTACTGTCTGCGTGAGATGATGGGACTTTCGAGAGACTTTGAGACTTTTTTTTACCGTGCCCATGGTCTGTTCTTTAACAAATTACGGTATTGCTTTACACTGTTGTAACTATATGTTATAATTATGTGCTTTTTGTCAGTTTTTCAGTCTTGGTTTGTCTTGTGTTTCTGTGATATCATTCTGGAGGAACACTATCATTTCTTAATGCATGCATTACTAAATGACAATAACAGAGAACTGCATGCCCTCATAACCTAATCTAATCTAATACATTTACTTAAATGTTAGTTCCCAGAGAAGTATATCAGACTTGCTCAACTGCAGACATGATAACTCTCAGAACAAAGAAGCACAGAGATAGTTACTTCCGCGTTTCGTCTTCAAAACATATTTCAGTCACACAGTGTACATTAGTCACAGATAAATGATTATAGCCTTTGAATTCACACTCTTAATAAAATCATTAACCCCTTAACGTCCGTCACAAGGTCATAGCATTTTTCTTCCACAAGGGGTAAGTGCCAAGAGGGAGATTGAACGAATGGACAAGGGAATCATGGAGGGAGCAATTCCTGTGGAAAGGGGAGAGTGAGGGTGGAGGTGTTAAGTGGTAGGAAGCTGGATGAAGTTGCAGAGGCTGATCAGCTGGATGCAGAGATCCAAGAGGTGGTGGGTAAGGACAATAGGAACTATCTCTGATAAGGCAGCAGGAAGATGGGATGAGGGTGGATGAGGACAGCATCAACGGTGGAGGAAGGGAACCCTTATTCTTTGCAGAAGGAGGACATCACTGATGTTTTGGAAAGGAAAAAAAATGTCCTGGGAACAGATGAGGCAGGGACTGATGGAGACAGAAGATTGGGACTATAAGCAGAGGTTGGACAAACTTGGATTGTTTTATCTGGAATGTTGGAGACTGAAGAGAGACATGAATAAAGTTTATAAAATTAAGAGACTTTCCCAGTGTCTAAATGTCTCCTATGAGAGAACATTGACTTAATGTGAGAGAGGGTCAGTTCAAAGAAGATGTGCTGGGCATATTTTTCACAGAGACTGGGGGGGTGGGGGTCGTGTGCCTGGAATGTGCTGCCAGGGGTGGACATGTGATAGAAGTGTTTAAAAGGCTCTAAGTTAGGCACATTAATGTGCAGAGAATAAAGGGTTGAGTACATTGTGTACTCAATGTTAGAGATTAGTTAGGCATTAATTACTGGTTTAATTTGAATGCAAAACTTCTGAAGCCAAAGGGCCTGTTGCTATGCTGTACAGTGTATGTTCTACATCCAGGTTAACTTTCTTGCCCTTCCCTTAAATCTACATTCTCTAGTGTTGTCTCCTCTTGATAATGGCAGAGGGTCAGAAAGAGACCATTCAGCCCATCAAATCTGCTGAGGGCTGGACCTGTTGCATTTAAGTCTGACGATCCAGACCTGCATAAGAAAACGAGGTATGATTTACAGAGGGTTATGTCAAGAGGCAGATGAGCTCAATGCTTTCTATGCAAGTTTTGCAAGGAGGCATCAAACTGCAGCCATGAGGATCCCTGCAGCATCTGATGACCCTGTGGTCTCTTGTCTTGCAGGCCAACACCAGATTGTCTTCCAAGAAGGTGAACCCTCGCAAGTCAGCAAAGCAGTAGGGCCCAATGAAGTACCTGGTAAGGCTCTGAAAACCTGTGCCAAGCAAATGGCAATGGTATTCAGAGACAGTTTCAATCTCTCAGTGCTACAGTTGAAAATTCCCACCTACTTCGAAAGGGCATGAATTCTGCCTGTGCCCAAGAAGCGCAGCGTGAGCTGCCTCAATGACTGTCGTCCAGTAGCGCTCACATATGGTGATGAAATACCTTGACATATTGGTTATGGCTAGAATCAATACCAGAGAGGACCTGGACTCACTGCAATCTGCCTATTACCACAATAGGTCTACAGCAGGAATGCTCTCAATGGCTCTTCACGCAGCCGTGGATCACCTGGACAATACAAATACCTGTGTCCGGAGGCTGATTATTGACCATAGGTCAGCATTTAACATCATCATTCCTACAGTCCTGATTGAAAAGCTACAGAACCTGGGTCTCTGTCCCTCCCTCTGCAACTGCATCCTAACCAGAGGATCACAATTTGTGCAGACTGGAAATAACATCTCCACCTCACTGACAATCAACACTGGTGCACCTGAGTGATGTGTGCTTAGCCCACTGCTCTGCTCCCTCTCCACCCATGGCTATGTGGCTAGGCACAGTCAAATGCCATCTATAAATTTACTGAAGATACAATCATTGTTGGCAGAATCTCAGATGGTGATGAGAGGGCGTACAGGAGCAAGATATACCAGCTGGTTGAGTGGTGTCACTGCAACAACCTTGCACTCAGCATCAGCAACATGAAAGAGCTGATTGTGGAGTTGAAGAAGGGTAGGATGACGGAACACACATGAATCCTCATAGAAGGATCAGAGGTGCAGAGAGTGAGCAGTTTTAAGTTCCTGAGTATCAATATCTCTGAGGACCTAACCTGGAAGTGACATATTGATGCAGGTATAAAGTAGGCAAGACAGTGGCTATATTTGATTAGGAGTTTGAGGAGATTTGGTTTGTCAACTAAAACACTCGAAAACTTCCATGGAGAGCAGCTGACTGGCTGCATCCCATCCGGTCTGGGGTGATTTCTGCACAAGACTGAAGCAGGTTGCAGGAACTTGTAAAACTAGTCAGCTCCATCATGGGTACTAGCCTCCGTAGTATCCAAGACATCTTCAAGGAGAGATGGCTTAGGAAGATGGCATCCATCATTAAAGATTCCCACCATCCCACCACCATACCCTCTTCACTCTGTTACCATCAGGAAAGAAGGATAGAAGCCAGAAGGCACACACTCAGGCATTTGGGAATGGCTTCTTCCCCTCTGCCATCTGATTTCTAAATGGACATTGAGCCCATGGAAACAACCCTACTACTTTTTTTTTGCACTGCTAATCTTGACTATTTAATAGACATATATATTTTTAATGGAACTCAGTTTTCTTTTCTCTATATTTATTTATCATGTATTTCATTGTACTGGTGTTGAAAGTTAACAAATTTCACAACATATTCTGGTGATATTTAATCTGATTCTGATCTCTGTCAACCAACACCACCTATGAACATGGATCCTTCAAACACCAAGAACAGGCTCACAGCTGCCAATTAACCCAGTTTTCCCCACTCCGCATGACTTCTTTGGAGATGGGGGAGGAATCTGGAAGTCTCCGGGAAAATATCAAGGGAGCCGGGGGAAATGTGCAAACTCCACCCACACATAGTTACAATAACCCTCAGTTCTACTTCTCCCCACCCAACAACCCCCACCCCACACACACATACGCATTTAATTCCTCTGACATTCCATTTACTGAGTGCGTGTCATCTTTTATCTACACATAAATACTGGGAGAGGCAATTCACAGCTGCCAATTAACCCAACCACTCCACACGTCTTGTTTTAGGGTGTGGGAGGAAAGCACGACTCATAAAGAATATGCAAGACCACACACACATCCAACATTAGCAAATATGACCAACTCAGTTGGTTGCCTTGGTCAGCATGAACATGTTAGACCGGAGGGTCTGTTTCTGTACTGAGTGACACTGGCCAGAACTGAGAGAGAACTTACTTCCCATTATACTACCGGCCTTTGGGGCCATAATGAAGATCCTTCAGGGCTTCCTTCATTGCTTCTTCCTCTCAGTTTTCACCAGTGTCAGCCATTTAAGTCCCGAGTGGAGACTCAGGAATACTGTCAACTCAGATGTAGAAGGATTCTTCATTACTGTCCCATAACAGTTTTGTTGGACCAGTCAGGGTTATTAGTCCCAAGCTGAACCAGGAGGATGGGTGGGCTACTCTTAGTCTGACCTCTTTGACCTGTTAGCATGGGTGACCCTAACAAGAGACAGAGCATAAAGCTCTGACTTCAGCCTAGCTCTTTGGGTCACTGAGGCACGCAAGCCTCCAAAGCACGACAAGGTTGTGGATGAGAGAGGAAGTGGCCAGTAGGAGGAGGGAGGTGGGACAGGAGCCTGAGATGATTGCTGAATGAGGAGGGGTGAAAGATAACATGCTTTTCTTGGGAATGGGCCAGAACATGCAAGTAGATTGGGAAAATCAGGTCAGCACTGGATCTCAAGAGAGAGAATTTGTAGAATGTCTGTGAGATGGCTTTTTAGAACAGCTTGTTGTTGAGCCTACTAGGGGATCGGCTGTACTGGATTGGGTATTGTGTAATGAACCGGAGGTGATTGGAGAGATTGAGGTGAAGGAACCCTTAGGAGACAGTGATCATAACATGATTTAGTTCACTGTGAAATTAGAAAAAGAGAAGCTGAAATCTGATGTGTCGGTATTTCGGTGGAGTAAAGGAAATTACAGTGGCATGAGAGAGGAACTGGCCAAAGTTGACTGGAAAGAGACACTGGCGGGAAAGACAGCAGAGCAGCAGTGGCTGGGGTTTATGCGACAAATGAGGAATGTGCAAAACAGGTATATTCCAAAAAAGAAGAAATTTTCGAGTGGAAAAAGGATGCAACCGTGGTTGACAAGAGAGGTCAAAGCCAAAGTTAAAGCAAAAGAGAGGGCATACAAGGAAACAAAAATTAGTGGGAAGAGAGAGGATTGGGAAATTTTTAAAACCTTACCAAAGGAAACCAAGAAGGTCACTAAGAGAGAAAAGATTAACTATGAAAGGAAGCTAGCAAATAATATCGAAGAGGATACTAAAAGCTTTTTCAAGTATATAACGAGTAAAAGACAGGTGAGAGTAGATATAGGACCGATAGAAAATGATGCTGGAGAAATTGTAATGGGAGATGAGGAGATGGCAGAGGAACTGAACAAGTATTTTGCATCAGTCTTCACTGAGGAAGACAGCAGGATACTGGACACTCAAGGGTGGCAGGGAAGAGAAGTGTGCGCAGCCACAATTACGACAGAGAAAGTACTCAGGAAGCTGAATAGGCTCAAGGTAGATAAATCTCCTGGACCAGATGGAATGCACCCTCGTGTTCTGAAGGAAGTAGCTGTGGAGACTGCGGAGGTATTAGCGATGATCTTCCAAAAGTCGATAGATTCTGGCATGGTTCTGGAGGACTGGAAGATTACAAATGTCACTCCGCTATTTAAGAAGGGGGCAAGGAAGCAAAAAGGAAATTATAGACCTGTTAGCTTGACATCCGTGGTTGGGAAGTTGTTGGATTCGATTGTCAAGGATGAGGTTACAGAGTACCTGGAGGCATATGACAAGATAGGCGGAACTCAGCATGGATCCCTTAAAGGAAAATCCTGCCTGACAAACCTATTACAATTTTTTGAGGAAATTACCAGTAGGCTAGACAAGGGAGATGCAGTGGATGTTGTATATTTGGATTTTCAGAAGGCCTTTGACAAGGTGCCACACATGAGGCTACTTAACAAGATAAGAGCCCATGGAATTACGGGAAAGTTACATACGTGGATAGAGCGTTGGCTGATTGGCAGGAAACAGAGAGTGGGAAAAAGCCGGTTCCCAGTGGTGTTCCGCAAGGATCAGTTTTGGGGCCGCTTCTTTTTACATTGTACGTCAATGAATTAGATTATGGAGTAGATGGCTTTGTGGCTAAGTTTGCTGACGATACGAAGATAGGTGGAGGGGCCGGTAGTGCTGAGGAAACGGGGAGTCTGCAGCGAGACTTGGATAGATTGGAAGAATGGGCAGAGATGTGGCAAATGAAGTACAATGTTGGAAAGTGTATGGTTATGCACTTTGGCAGAAAAAATAAACGTGCAGACTATTATTTAAATGGGGAAAGAATTCAAAGTTCTGAGATGCAACGGGACTTGGGAGTCCTCGTACAGGATACCCTTAAAGTTAACCTCCAGGTTGAGTCAGTAGTGAAGAAGGCGAATGCAATGTTGGCATTCATTTCTAGAGGAATAGAGTATAGGAGCAGGGATGTGATGTTGAGGCTCTATAAGGCACTGGTGAGACCTCACTTGGAGTACTGTGGGCAGTTTTGGTCTCCTTTAAGAAAGGATGTGCTGACGTTGGAGAGGGTACAGAGAAGATCCACGAGAATGATTCTGGGAATGAGAGGGATAACATATGAGGAACGTTTGTCCGCTCTTGGACTGTATTCCTTGGAGTTTAGAAGAATGAGGGGAGACGTCATAGAAACATTTCGAATGTTAAAAGGCATGGACAGAGTGGATGTGGCAAAGCTGTTTCCCATGATGGGGGAGTCTAGTACGAGAGGGCATGACTTAAGGATTGAAGGGCGCCCTTTCAGAACAGAAATGCAAAGAATTGTTTTACTCAGAGGGTGGTGAATCTTTGGAATTTGTTGCCACGGGCAGCAGTGGAGGCCAAGTCATTGGGTGTATTTAAGACAGAGATTGATAGGTATCTGAGTAGCCAGGGCATCAAAGGTTATGGTGAGAAGGCAGGGGAGTGGGACTAAATAGGAGAAAATGGTTCAGCTCATGATAAAATGGTGCAGCAGACTCGATGGGCCGAATGGCCTACTTCTGCTCCTTTGTCTTATGGTCTTATGGTCTTAACATCACTACAAGAGTAACTTGGGGCAGCATCCTGGACCCAGCCATCTTCAGCTGTCTCATTAGTGACCTTCCTCCCGTCATGAGGTCAGAACTGTAGATGTTTGCTGATCACTGTATGAGGTTCATCCCATCCATGTCTGTGCTCCTGTCATGGTCCAGTCAGTGAAGCCCGTATTCCGGTTCATGGTCCGGTCCATCGATCCTTGCTCCAGGTTATCCTGTCTACCCTGTTTCTGTCCTTGTTGAGCTCTAATTGAGACAGTTGATGCTCGTTGGGGTTGGCTGCATAAATACCTTCAGAGACCAGGGTGTGGCTGCTGGATTGTTCTTGTCCTTTCTCCTTGTATCCCTTCCTCAGCCTTCTGTTTCCTCGCCTGAAGCCCTGCCTTGTCTTGCTGGTAACTCTCGCCTCACCTTGCCTGAAGTTCTCGTTTTGCCTTGCATTGCCTGAAGCCCTGCCTTGTCTTGCCGGTAACTCTCACCTTGCCTGAAGTTCTCGTTTTGTCTTGCATTGCCTGAAGCCTTGCCTGGTCTTGCTGGTAACTCTTGCCTCGTCTCGCCTTCAGTCTTGTCCTGGAGCCACCCCGTTCCTAGCTCCCTTCCTGTCCCTTGCCTCCACGGAGTAAGTCAGGCTGTCTTGCCATTACCTGCGGCTGGTTCTGTCGCTACCTGACCCTTGCCCCCGTTGGGTAAGCCAGGCCATATTGCGGTTACCTATGGTTAGTTCTGTCCCTACCTGTCCCTTGCCTCCATCAGGTAAGCCAGGCCGTCTTGCTGTTACCTACAGTTGGTCGTGTCCCTTCCCGTCCCTTGCCTCCGTTGGGTGGTGATCCACGCCTTGCCCAGGAGTACCGCACCCTGCCCAGGAGTAGCCTCCAGTCTCCAGCCAAGCCTCTAGCCTCTGGCCTCAAGCCTGAAGACTCTAGCCTCCTGCCCCCTGCCAAGCCTCGTCTCTAGTCTCTAGCCTCAAGCCTGAAGACTCCAGCCTCCTGCCTCCTGCCAAGACTCGCCTCTAGTCTCTAGCCTCAAGCCTGAAGACTCCAGCCTCCTGCCCCCTGCCAAGCCTTGCCTCTAGTCTCTAGCCTCAAGCCTGAAGACTCCAGCCTCCTACCCCCTGCCAAACCTCGCCTCTAGTCTCTAGCCTCAAGCCTGAAGACTCCAGCCTCCTGCCTCCTGCCAAGCTTCGCCTTTAATCTTCGCCTCAAACCTGAAGACTCCAGCCTCCAGCCTCCCGCCAAGTCTCGCCTCTAGTCTCTAGCCTCAAGCCTGAAGACCAGCCTCGTCCTGCCTGCCAGCCAAGCCTCGTCCTTGCCTAGTTCTGGGTTCTGAGCCAGAGGCAAGACTCAGGTACTGGGTTCTTGTCCAGTCTCTGGCTCGGAGTCCAAGCCCAGGCTCCTAGCTCTCTTGTCCAGTCCTGTTCTGGGTTCCTGGTTTTCGTGTCCATGTCCCTGCTCTCACCCTGTATCCTAGTCCTGTCCCTAGTACTTCAGTTTCTGTGTCTTGCACTTGGGTTCGTTCCCAGCCACCACCTTATGACAGCTTCTGGGTCTGAATCTTGCTGGATCAGCAAAGGGAACGAGCTTCACATCCGCACTGTCCTGAATCTGAATCATGTTTATCATTATCTACATCCATTGTGAAATTTGTTGTTTTGTGACAGCAGTTCACTGTAATTAATAAAATTTATATAAATTACACCAATAAATAATTAGTGGAAAGTAAAAGGAATAATGATGTAGTGTTCATGGGTTTATGGATCATTCAGAACTCTGATCATGGAGGGGAAGAAGCTGTTCTTAAAACATTGAGCGTGTGTCTTTGGGCTCCTGTACCGCCTCCCCAGTGGTAGTAATGAGAAGAGGGCTTATTCTGGATGGTGAGGGTCCTTAATGTTGTATGCCAACTTCTTGAGGCACCACTTCCTGAGGATATCCTCGAGGATGGGGAGGATTGTGTCTGTGATGGTGGGGAGGGTTGTGTCCATGTTGATGGGGAGGGTTGTGTCCATGATGGCGGGGAGGGGTGTGTCCGTGATGGTGGGGAGGATTGTGTCCGTGATGGAGCTGGATGATTCTACAACCCTCTGCAGTCTCTTGTGATTCTGTGCATTGGAGTATCTATACCGGACAGTGAAGCAGCCAGTCAGAATGTTCTGCACCAGACATTTTGTTATTTCACACTTATTTAGAGTTAGGGTGTGGGACAGGCCCTTCCAGCCCAATGAGCCACACCACCCAGCAACCCCCCTATTGAAAACCAGTCTAATCACAGGATAGTTTATCAACAAATAACCAGGTACATCTTTGGAATGTGGGAAGGAACTGGAGCACCCGGAGGAAACCCACGCGGTTATGGGGTGAACATACAAACTCCTTACAGACGCAGCCCATTCCGACACCCCGAGTGGAATTAGCATGAGGCTAACTGTTATGCCACTGTGACATCCCAAACTTCGATATCTGCAGATGTTTGTAAGAGTCTTTGGTGACAGAGCCTATCTCCTCAAACTCCGAATGAAAGTTGTTGTTTACTCTTATTTGCACGATTTGATTGAGGAGTTTCAGTGGTCAACTGACTCAGCAGCTGTGGCCTGCAACCATCGGGTTCCTGGACCGGTGTCACTCACCTCAGTGGCTCTGTGGCTGTGGACTCGCCGGTTTGATATTTAATGTTCTCTGTGTTATTTGTTTACTTTCTAATTGTGCAGTTTGTTTTTTTCCACACCAATTTCACACCATTGGGTGTGCGATGGCCTTAGTTGTGTTTTTTTTTCTTTAAACTGGTTCTATTGTGTTTCTCTGTTTAACGGCTGCCTGCAAGTAGACAAATCTCAAAGTTGTATAGTGTATACACACTTCAATAATACATGAGCTTTGAACTTTGAGGTTTGATTAGATCACCGTGCTGGACCCACAATATATTGTCTGAGATGTTGACACTCAGGAACATGTCCACTGACGTGTTGACACAAGTCCACTGCAGATTAAATCAGTCTAGAGAGGTTGCAGGCTTGAATGAATCAATGTGGCAAGATCCTGTTTCAATAGATTTCAATAGCTACATTTAATGTCAAAGAAATGTATAGAATATACATCTTGAAATTCTTTTTCTTCACAAACATCCACAAAAACAGAGGAGTGCCCCAAAGAATGAATGGCAGTAAAATGCTAGAACGCCAAAGGCCTCCCAGCTCCCCCCACAAGCAGCAGCAAGGCAATGACCACCCCTCCCCCAACAGCAAAAAAAGCATTAGCACCACCCCCCAACACCACACACTCAAGTGCGCAGCAAAGCATCAATAAAGACACAGACTTGCAGTACCCCAAAGGCTACTCGTTCATCTGGGGTATTTGACATACTGCAGGGTTTCTGTCTCTCTCTCTCTCCCTAATAAGGGAAAAAGAGGTGTCCCCATTTCACAGGGAGAGGGGAGACATAACAAAACAACTCACTGATTCATGGTGTTAAAAGTCTGTTTTATCGCTTTTTCAGAGCTCTGTACCCGTTGTTCATCCACGGCGCATCAGTCAGCAGCGGTGGCACCACCAGCCTTGAATCAGCCCACCTCCAGAGCCACGAAAATCCAGCGCCCTGAAGGTGCACATGTCTTCTAGTCTGCGTCCTTGGCATATCAGAAAGTGGTTGGTCATGAGGCCCTGTGAACAGGTCCCATTCCTGCAAAGAACCGAAGTCAGAGTGTAACTCCAGGTCAGGGTCTTCAAAAGAACCTGAAAGGGGGAAAAGGAGATATCAAAGATAGAAATAAAGCTGTTTCTGAAGATGCAAGCAAAGGATTCGCCATTTACAGTTACTGTTCTATAGATTTTCTAAGTATGCCTGCAGAAAAAGAATCTCAGAGTTGTAGGTGGTGAAATGTATGTACTCTGAAAGTAAACTTTACTTTGAACTTTCAAATCCACCTTCCTCCCCACCCTTCCCCCTTCCTTGTTTGTGGATCATCATTGCAAATTCCAGACCTGCTGGACGGGGGAATGCGGAAAGAGGGTGGTTCCTTGGAAATGTGATGGCGGAGGAATATTGTTGAGTAGGGGAGTGATTTAAGGTACTGAAAGTGTATGTAGACTTGTTTACCACCACAGGAGATGGAAAATATGAAGCAGAGTCAGCAGAGCAGAGAGTATCCCCACCCATGATCAAACTACGCATGTTCATCTGTATCTGTCAAGTTGAGAGTGTAACAGAAACAGCCCTTCTGTCATCTCACTTCCACACTGCCTTCCAACCCAGCCGCACGTCTCTGTGACTGTAACCACCAGGAGGGGGATTTCCGAGAGTCCTCTCACACAGAGGAAGTACTCCCCACCCTACCCCCAATCCATATAACGCCTCCGGATTAAAGCCCACAGCAGGATTAAAGCCAACATTTCTCGCCTCCGTTTGCCCGAATCAACTCAGGAAGAGGTGATTCTGATCTAAGGCTGCAGGTGAGAGACGTGACAGTTGGGGTTCAGGGGAGGCACGATTAGGATTGGGGTGAGGGGAGAGGTGGGGAGACTCTGTAACTAATTTAACTCTGGCTTCTATTGGTACTTGCAAAATTACCTCATCATCGACACGGATTTAGGAAAGGGAAGCCAAGTTCAGCAAAATTTCTTGGAGTTTTCTGTTTGGCGTTTTCACAGACAGAATTGTGGAAGGGCGAACAGTAGTGGTTGGAGTGTACAAGGCTTAAAATCAAATGATCGTTAAGCAGAATTACTTTACTTTTACTTTATTTTACTTTACTTTATTAGAACACGCAGAAGGCGTGTGTTTGGGGATTAATGGACAGAGAACATTGTTGTGCTTGTATTAGATGCGGGATCGAACAGGACCACTTCACGAGTTACACCCGGGAGGATCGTCTGTCATATCCCCCAGCTTGCAGCTGATGTGATGCTGGGAGGGTGAGAGAATGATTTGTAGGGATCAAGAAAGGAGGGCAAAGGAAATCTGGTGGGAGGTAGCGAGGTCATCCCCAGAGAGAGAGAGAGAGAGAGTGTGAGAGAGAGAGAGAGAAACAAAAAGTAACACTGACATTTAATGGTGAGGGACGGTGAGTCACCAGAGTCCTGAGGTTTGGCTGTGACAGCAGACACAGAACATAGAATACAGAACAAAGAACACAGAACATAGAGCATCGAACATGACAACACACTACAGCCTTTCGTCCCACAATATAGTGCCATTATTTTAACTTACTCCATTATTATTGTAACTCTTCCCTCCAACATAAATAGCCCCCATTTCTCTTTTGTGTATTTAACTGTCTAAGACTCTCTGAAATGAAGCTAATGTATCTAACTCTACCACCACTCTGATGCTCTCCTAACACTCTATGAAAAAAACTTACTTCTTGCATCCTCTGATCACTTGAAAGCTATGCCCTCTTGTAATCACCATTGCTGCTTTGGAAAATAAACTGCTTGCTGTTCTCTGTGACTATGTATCTCATCATTTTATACAGCTCTCTCAAGTCACCTCTTATCCTTCATTACTCCAAAGAGAAAGCCTTTCCTCATTCAACCTTTCCTCATAAGACATGCTCTCTAATCCAGGCAGCATGCTTGTAAATCGAGACATGGCAACATCCTCATAAATATTTCCAGTTCAACAACATTGTTCCATTATCAGGGCAACCAAATCAGAACTCAATGCTCCAACAGAGGCCCAGCCTGCCCCATCCAGTCCTTCAAGTCCTGGCAATATTTTTGTAACCATTCTTCAGATTTTTAAGCTAATGATCGCACATTATATTGAACGGACAGGCAGACAGGTAGAGGTGCTCTGTTGGTTAAAAAAATGAAATCCTTAGAAAGAGGTAACATACGACTGGAAGATGGAGAAGCCTTGTGGGTAGAGGGAATAAACTACAAGAGTGAAAAGACCCCGGTGGGCCTCTGAACAGTAGCCAGGTTGTGGTACAAGTTACAAGAGGAGTTAGAAAAGGCATGTAAAAAGGCAAATGTTACAATAGTCATTGGGGATTTCAATATGCAGAAAAATTGGGAAAGTCAGGTTGGTGTTGGATCCCAAGAGAGAGAACTTATAGAATGCCTATGAAATGGCTTTTTAGGGCAACTCGTGGTTGACCTCACTAGGGAAAAGGCAATCCAGGACTGCAATGAACCAGATTTGATTAGGCAGCTTAAGGGAAAGCAGGGGTTCCCAATCTCCTCTATGCCATGGACCAGTAACATTAAGATGGTCCATGAAGAAGTATTCCACCTGGAGGATGAGGCAACCACGGCTGATGAGAAGTCAAAGACAGCATAAGAGCAAAAGAGAGAGCTCAAAGTTCAAAGTACATTTATTATCAGGGTATGTGAGCCATATATAGCCTTGAGATTCTTCTTGCAGGCAGCCACAAAATAAAGAATGACAATAGAACCCGTTTTTAAAACCCACACAACCAATGTGTGAAAAAAAACAAATAATACCAATAATAAAAACGTAAATAAGTAACACACAGGGCATTAACCGCAGAGCTCCTGAAAGTGAGTCCACCGCCACGAAGTCGGTTCAACCCTGTGCCGATGGTTACAGGCCACAGTCAGAGAGTCAGTTCAGCACTGAGCCGATGGTTACAGCCACTGCTACAGTCAATTCAGCTCTGTGCCGATGGTTACAGCCGCAGCCACGTAGTCAGTTCAGTGCTGAAGCAACTTGATCAAATTGCATAAATAGTGAAAACAAAGTAAACAAAAATACTTTGAAGACGAACTGCAGAGTCCCTGAATGCGAGCCCTGCCTGGAGCACTGAGGTGAGTGAACCTTGCCCAGGAGCTCGGTAGCTGCAGGGAAACACCTGCTCCCAAAACCCAAGACTCCTGAATGTCCCAGCAGACAGCAGCAGCGAGAAGACAGAGAGACCGGTCAAACGTAGGCAGGCAGCGCTGAATGTCTGTTCATTTTCTGCTCTCAACATCGACAGTTTAATTGAAGTGTCATAATTGAGCCGATGACGAGTTCATGCTCCACTATCAGGAAACAGAGTCCCTCCCGCATTTTGTGTGTTGCTCTGGATTTCCAGCATCTGCAGAATCTCGTTTGTTTGTATTAGAGGACGTCTGGACTTGTCAGCACCGAGGGAGCCGAGGGTTATCCAGGGAAGCATTTCAGCCCAAAATACTCTGTCTAAATCATTATTGATGAGCAGTGCCGGTCACTCAATTACTGGAAGGGTGTGGAGGCTTCGGAGAGGGTGGAGAAGAGGTGCATCAGGATTAGAGAGTTTGAGCTGTAAGACAAGGTTGGACAAATTGGGCTGTTTTCTCCGGAGTCTGAGGATAGACTTGGCGGTTTATATTAGAATGACTATAGCATTCCAAATCTAGAGAACAGGTACATGGAGGGGCAGGGCTGGAGGAAAATGGACTTAATGTAGGAAATTGGGACTAGTTGGGTGGGCATGGACAGGTTTGGCTGAGGGGTCTGTACCTGTGCTTCATTGCCTTATGACACAGCAGAGGTTCACGTCCCAATTCGGGATTTCTCAGGAACTCAGACTCCCTCCTCATCCTCTTCCCACAATGCTTCCTCCTTCCTCTTCACCTTCCCTCCCGCAGTGCTTCCTCCTCGCCACCCCTCCCGCAGTTATAAAACTCTGGTTCGGCCACATCTGGAGAATTGCCTTCAGTTGTGATCACCCCGTTACTGAGAGGAAAATGAAGCACTTCACACTTATCTGGGTTCAACTCCTTCTGTCATTTGTACCAAGATACAGTGAAAAGTTTATTTTGCAGATAGGACAAGGTAAAACAATAACAGAATGCAGAATAAAGCGAATCAGCTACAGAGAAAGTGCAGTGCAGGCAAACAAAACAGTTTGTTCATTCATTCATTATGTGCCATGTCATATGACATAGGCAATCATGGTCTTTCCATGAATGTGGTAGAAATGGTTAAAACTGGTGTATGATAGGATACTTGACCATTCTGGAACAGCTGGGTTTAAGACTGCTGATGCGTGTCAAGAGTAACCTTGGATGATAAGTGCAGTATCAGGAACTCCAATTAATAAGATACTAGGCCCCTGGAACCAGGAGGGGGAATGCGTCTGGGGGTAAATTATGAGTCCTGATAACAGGAAGCAAGAAGAACTGTTAGCCGCGCTGAGAGATAATTGACATGTCTTACAAGCAATTGATCATGTACTGGCAGTGGGATGCCAAACAAGGTTATGTGAAGTTGTTTGTCTTGCTGTATAAATATGAGCAGTTTTGGTGGTGGTGGAGACTGCTGCAGACTCTCCATGATATCATGTTAAAAATGAAACAAAGTCACTCTGGGTGTTCTTAGTTAGTGTTTCCATGACAATGACTATGGTTGCTCTTGGCAAACTTTTCTACAGGAAGTAGTTTGCCATTGCCTTCTTCTGGGCAGTGTCTTTACAAGACTGGAGAGCTCAGCCATTTTCAATACTCGTCAGAGGATGTGCCCATCGTCAGTGGTCACAGGACTAGAATTGTGATACTCCTCAGCTGCTCTTATGGCCATCCACCGTCTCCTCCCGTGGTTTCAGCTGACCCTGATCAGGGAAACCTGAGTCTGTAGGGGAGATTGGACAAGTGTGTTGGTTTGGAATTTTCTGAACGGGCAATAAACCCATGTACATAACCTTACTATCATTTTCCTCTCAGGGTAGCATATGGTGACATTAATGTCCTTTGATAATAAATGTCCTTTGAACTTTGAATGTCAACTACTCGAGGGCAGATTGAGCTGAGAGGAACGAAAGTTTATAGGAGCAGTACAGGGCATTATTTTATACACAAAGGGTGCCTGCAATATGCTGCCAAAGATGGTGATGGAGTCAGACACAATAGACATGATTAAGAGGCTCTGAAATAGGCACTTGAATATGCAGATATTGTCCATGTGCAGGTAGAAGGGATTTAGTTTAATTCAGCATGGTGTACAGCACAGACATTATGGCTGAATGTCATTTTCCTATGATGTTTTAAATAGAATTATCTGTTTTAAAGTGAGCAGGAAACTGGGTGGAAGATGGAGATTGTAAGGCAAGAGTTCTGATGAAGCAGTGGGGTAGAACCGATGGGCTGAGTACACTTGTCGACATTCCCATTTGTTCTGTGTTACAAGGGAGAGCTCAAGATGGTGAGATTCCTTCTGCAGGTCTTCCTGCTTTTAGTGGCTACCGGGCTCATCCGCTGTTTCATGCCAATCTTCGGAAGAAGTAGCCGAACGCATTGCAATATTACGAAGACGGCAGCCCTCCAAGCCATCCTCACGGTCTTCCAGCAAGTTCCCAGTCCGCAAGGCAACGTTGTGCCCAAGGGTACCTTCCAGGCTGACGTAAGTGAGGGTGCATTAATTTGTGGTCAGCTTTTGGTTGGAAGGCGGGTGGGGAGAGAAGTGTAGGAGTGAGAGTGGAATTACACAAAAAGATTCTGTATTTGCAGTCTGTTTCCCAGAATACATGAGATGGGGACATTATTGGGAATGTCATCAACGATGGTTCCATCCAAAGTGGGGTAATGAGAATATTAAATCAGATGTGGTCTGACCCAGGGATTCGGAGACTGGAACTGTGCACGGTGCTCCCAGTGTGGGTCTGACCCAGGGATACGGAGACTGGAACTGGGCATGGTGCTCCTGGTGTGGGTCTGACCCAGGGATTTGGAGACTGGGACTGTGCACTGTGCTCCCGGTGTGGGTCTGACCCAGGGATACAGAGACTGGAACTGGGCATGATGCTCCTGGTGTGGGTCTGACCCAGGGATTTGGAGACTGGAACTGTGCACTGTGCTCCCGGTGTGCATTTGACCCAGGGATACGGAGACTGGAACTGGGCACGGTGCTCCCGGTGTGGGTCTGACCCAGGGATTCGGAGACTGGAACTGTGCACGGTGCTCCTGGTGTGGGCCTGACCCAGGGATACGGAGACTGGAACTGGGCACGGTGCTCCCGGTGTGGGTCTGACCCAGGGATTCGGAGACTGGAACTGTGCACGGTGCTCGCAGTGGTCTGGCCCAAGGGCAGAACATTAATACAAGTCTTTTCCTCCACAGGGCTATAACCTGACAGCAGAAAAGCTCTTTGCCATATACTATGGAGAACCGGTATCTGTCCAACGGTTCAGCCAATGCATGAAGGTGATGGGGGCGGCCAACACCTTGGTGGACGTGCTGTATATGCTGTCCACCAAGAGGCATTTTGATTCAGAGACAATCCTGGAGGGCAGAAAGCTGCTACTGACGGGCAAGGCCAGTGTGGTGAAGGGTATACTGGAGGACAAACGATTCTCTGCACTTCGGTACATGGGCACCACTCTCCACACGCTACAAGTAGGTCCAGCCCTCAGAACGGTGAGGGGGGAGCACCATGGGAGGAGCAGTAATGAGGAAGTTCTATAGGAGGGGTGAGGAGGGAGCACTGTGGAAAGGGTGTTAAGGTGGGAGCACTGTGGGAGGGGCAGTGCGGACAGTGCACTGTGGGATAGAAACATAGGAACATAGAAAACCTGCAGTACAATACAGGCCCTTTGGCTCACAAAGTTGTGCCAAACACGTCCCTATCTTAGAATTACCTCGGCTTTACCCATAGCCCTCTATTTCTCTAAGCTCCATCTATCCATCCAGGAGCCTCTTGAAAGACCCTATCGTTTCCAACTCCAGCACCGCCACCGGCAGCCCATTCCATGCACTCACCACTCTTTGTATAAAAAAACTTACCCGTGACATCAACTCTGTACCTACTTCCAAGCACCTTAAAACTATGCCCTCTCATGCTAGCCATTTCAGCCCTGGGAAAAAGCCTCTCATTATCTTGTACACCTCTATCAGGTCACCTCTCATCCTCTGTTGCTCCGAGGAGAAAAGGCCGAGTTCACTCAACCTATTCTCATAAGGCATGCTCCCCAATTCAGGCAACATCCTGGACAGTGAGGGGGAAATGCTCTGGGGGCGGGTGGGAGTGAGGTGAGATGGCTAGTGAGGAAAGAGCACCGTGGGAGATGCGGTGAGGAGCGAATCGATGGGAGGGGCTGAGGAGGGAGCACTGCGGAAAGGCTGGTAGCGTGGGAGCACTGAGGGAGGGGTAGTGAGGAGGGAGCAGTACAGGAGGGGTGGTGTGGATGGTGTGCTGTGAGGGGAATGGGCGATTGAGGATAACACTGTGGTGCAGTGAGTGGGGAGTGCCCGGCATGGGCGGTAAGGAGTGAGTGTAGTGGAAGGGTTGTCAATGAGAGAGTACTGCTGCAGGGATAGAGAGGAGGGAGAATGTCGTGCGGAGGAGGTTGTCAAGGAGGGAGTGTCACATTATTGTCATCACAATATTGTGTTGTGATATTTAAATGGTATTCAAACTGCCCATGTTGACAGGGATAAAATAATTGAACTTTAAATTAATTTGATAAATTTTAATTTAATTCAACATGGACCACTCCCTGATGGGTCACTGACCTGGTTCCCACCAGCACTTTTTCATCTCTGTCCTTAGGATAATAAGTGTCACAGTGCGATACAGAATAGATACAGGCCCTTCAGCCCAACCAGAACATGCTGACCCAACTAGTCCCAGTTCCCAGCATTCGGTCCATATCCCTCCAGGCCCATAACAGTCTTAGGCACATATCTATAGATCTTTCCAAAGCACTGTATTTGTCAACGTGGAATGGAATGCGAGTTTGTAAACCTGGCGGGAGCAAAGGATGTTGGGAATGGCCGGGGTGGAGTGCCGCAGGAGGGAGTGTAGGACATGTGGCAGAGAAGGAGTGCCAAGGGCAGGCGGTGCGTGGGTGCAGACACACCCAGCCCTGAGACATCAGGCAATGTGATTTGATTCTATACAATTGGTTTATTGATCTCTCTGGTGCTTCCTGCTCCTTCCACTCTCTCTTCCCCTCCATGATTCCCTGCTCCCTGCCCCCTTCCCACTCTCAGTCCACAACAGAGACCCATATCAGAATCAGCTTTATCATCACACACATATGTCATGAAATGTGTTTTTTCATGGTAGCAGTACAATGCAATACATAAACTTATTGCAGGGCTGTGCAAAAGTCTTCAACGCCCTGGCTATATATATGTGCCTAAGACTGTTGCGCAGTCCTGGACCTACCTGTCCTAGTGCTTCTTCGATGATACTGTTCTACCTGGCTCAACCACTTCCTCTGGCAGCTCGTTCCAAATACTTGGATGAGAAATTTGGTCTTCGGTCCCTTTTCAACCTTTCCCCTCTCACATTCCACGCAGTGTTAGACTGCCCTGTCCTGGGGAAAAGACTGGAACTGCCCACCTTATCCCTGGCTCTCCTAATCATAAACATTTCTTAGGGTTACCCTCATTCTCCAATGTCTCCTCCTTCACCCTTAACCCCCGATCTCCTGTTCTAGACCAACACACACAAAATGCTGGAGGAACTCAGCAGGCCAGGCAGCATCTATGGAAAGGAGTAAACAGTTGATGTTTTGGGCAGAGAACCATCATCAGGACTTGGCCCGAAACATTGACTGCTTCCTCCTTTCCATAGATGCTGCGTGACCTGCTGGTTTCCTCCAGCATTTTGTGTGTGTTGCTCTGCATTTCCAGCATCTGCACAATCTGTCATCTTTACCTTTAGTTCTTGTCTCACCCAACCTCAGTGCAAAAAGCCTGCTTGCATTTACCCTACCTAAAACCCTTGTAATTTTGTATACCTCTATCAAATTTTCTTTCAATATCCTGTGCATCAGGAGGTGAAGTCCTAATCTATTCAACCTCCTCCTTGAACTCAGGCTTTCGAGTCCCGGCAACGTCCTTGTAACTCATGCTCTTTCTAGTTTAAGCACGTCCTTCTTACGACGCGGCGAACAAAACTGACCATCTCACTCCAAGTGTCATTTTCCTTCAGGATTTCTACAGCCACAGCAACTGGGTGGAGTTGGGCTTTAAAAGTCCGAACAGGAACCTCATCGATCCCAGTGGGACGGTCGAGAATCTAGCAGGTGAGGGGACCGCGGCCTTTCGGACTAACGCTTGCCGACGACGCTAATTGGTTTCTCACAACCAGCAAAGCAGTTTCGGAAATCGCAGTTTTGAGTTCAATTCCAGGGCCGGCTGTACGTTCTCCCCGTGACCATGTGGGATTTCTCCGGGAACTCCGGGCTCTCCCCACAATCCAATGACATACGGCTCAGTAGGTTAACTGGTCATTGTAAATTGTCCTGTGATTCGGCTCGGGTTCAATCGGCGAGTAACGAGTTAGTGTGTCTCGGTGGACTGTTCCGTGCTGCATCTCTAAATGAAGTAAATAATAAAGTTAGAACGAGCAAGAGCAAATCTGTGAATGAATCAGGTTTATCGTCACTGATATATGTCGAGAAACGTGTTGTTTTGCAGGAGCAGTACGGTGCAATAAATGAAGAATTATGATAGATTACAATAAGAAATGCATAAATAAATAAATAGGATAATAAAGGGAGCAAAATAGAAACCGTTGTTTATGGGTTCATGAACCATTCGGAAATCTGATAACAGAGGTGAAGAAGCTGTTCCTGAAGTGTCAAGCGTGTGGACCTCCTCCGTGATGATAGCAATGGGAAGGGGGCACAGTGGGCCTTCTTAGTGATAGACACCACCTTCTTGAGGCATTGGCTTTTGGAGTTGTTTTTTCCCCCACTGGTGAGGAGGATTGTTCCCGTGATGGGGATCGCTGAGACTGTAACCCTCCGCAGTTTTCTCCGATCCTCTGCACTGACCGTGTTCAGTTTGTCACCTTAGTATAGGAAGCACAGGGAAGCCTTAGACGGGATGCAGAGGAAGTTTACAAGGACAATACTCGGATCAGAGGGCGTGTCTTATGTGAAAGAGTTGAGCGAGCTCGGGCTCTTCTCTCTGGAGTGAAGAAGGATGAGAGGTGACTTAATAGAGGTGTACAAGATGATAAGAGGCAGAGATAGAGTGGATAGTCAGAGATCTTTTCCCAGGGTGGAAATAGCCAATACGAGGGGGCATACATCTAAGGTGACTGGAGGAATGTACAGGGGGTGGGGAGTGGGGTAGGAATGAGTGTATCAGAGGTATAGTTTTTACACAGTGAGTGGTAGGTATGTGGAATGAGCTGTCAGGGAAGGTGGCAGAGGCCGGTATATAATCTTACAATTTTATTTAGAGATATAGCATAAATTGGACCACCCCAACCAATGAACTGCACCACCCCAGCCAACCCATTTGAAGTATTACAATATATATTAATGATTTAGATGAGGGAATTAAAAGTAATATTAGCAAGTTTGCCGATGACACAAAGCTGGGTAGCAGTGTGAAATGTGAGGAGGATGTTATGAGAGTGCAGGGTGACTTGGACAGGCTGGGTGAGTGGGCAGACGCATGGCAGATGCAGTTTAATGTGGATAAATGTGAGGTTATCCACTTTGGTGGTAAGAACAGGAAGGCAGATTATTACCTAAATGGAGTCAAGTTAGGAAAAGGGGAAGCACAACGAGATCTAGGTGTTCTTGTACATCAGTCACTGAAAGCAAGCATGCAAGTACAGCAGGCAGTGAAGAAAGCTAATGGCATGCTGTCCTTCATAACAAGGGGAATTGAGTATAAGAGCAAAGAGGTCCTTCTGCAGCTGTACAGGGCCCTGGTGAGACCACACCTGGAGTACTGTGTGCAGTTTTGGTCTCCAAATTTGAGGAAGGACATTCTTGCTATTGAGGGAGTGCAGCGTAGGTTCACAAGGTTAATTCCGGGGATGGCGGGACTGTCATATGTCGAAAGATTGGAGCGACTGGGCTTGTATACTCTGGAACTTAGAAGGCTGAGAGGGGATCTTATTGAAATATATAAGATTATTAAGGAATTGGACACGCTGCAGGCAGAAAGCATGTTCCCGCTGATAGGTGAGCCCAGAACCAGAGGCCACAGTTTAAGAATTAGGGGTAAGCCATTTAGAACAGAGTTGAGGAAAAACTTTTTCACCCAGAGAGTGGTGGATATATGGAATGCTCTGCCCCAGAAGGCTGTGGAGGCCAAGTCTCTGGATACTTTCAAAAAAGAGAAGGATAGAGCTCTTAAAGATAGTGGAATCAAAGGTTATGGTGATAAGACAGGAACTGGATACTGATTGTGGTTGTTCAGCCATGATCACAGTGAATGGCGGTACTGGCTCGAAGGGCTGAATGGCCTACTCCTGCACGTATTGTCTATTGTCTATTGTATTCAGTTCTGGTCTCATTATAGGGAGGATGTGGAAGCTTTAGAGAGGGTGCAGAGGAGATTTACCCAGCATAATACCTGAATAAGAGAATATGGAACGGTTGAGCGAACTAGACATTATTTTTGGAACAAAGGAGGACGAGAGGTGACAAGATAACGTATAACACTAGAGGACATCCCTCCCAAATGAGTCGATGAAAGTATAAGAGGGATGTCAGAAGTACACAAGAGTGGTGGGTGCTCAGAATGCACTGCCAGGGTGGTGGTAGATGCAGAAACATTAGGGGTGTTAAGAAACACATGGATAAAAGAAAAATGGAGGGTTATGTGTGACGGAAGGGTTAGAATGAACAAAGTAGGTTAAAGGGTCAGCACAAGTTTGTGGGCCAAATGGCCTGTACTGTAGTATTCTTTGTTCTGTAGGACATTGGTGAGGCCACACTTGGAATGTTGTAGTCACTTAGGGTCTGAGCATGGGGATGAGGGGGACTTGAGGAGGATGGTGAGAAGGGGGGATAGGCACAGCGTGGCACATTGACCCAGCGTTCCTGTTCCTGCTGCAGGGAGAGGTGACAAGACCTGCCAGAAATGCTCCAGCCCAGGAAGCTGCCAGGACAATATCCTGCCCAACATCATCAGTCACAAACTCATCACCACCGGCTACTTCAGTGTCAACCCCTTCAGAGTCAAGCCCAAAGGTAACAGGGGAGGCACACAGAAAAATCCCAGAGGTGGAAAAATGTGGCAGGGGACAGCCAGTAATAGAAACGGGGAGAGGAGTAGGACCTGTACAGGGTTATAGAGACGGGGAGGGGTGCACTGGCTGGGGGGGGGGTGTCAAAAAGATGCAGAGGGGTATAGAGGTCAGGGGTGTTACAGAGAAAGAGAGGGTTCTAGGAGCCAGAGGGGGTCACAGAGACTGCAAGGGGTGTAGGAGCTGGGGGGTGGTTACAGAGCTGGAAGGAGGTGAAGGAGCTGGAGGGGGTCACAGAGACAGGGAGGGGTGTAGGAGTCAGGGGGTCTTCACAGTGATGGAGAGGGTTGTAGGAGCCGGGGGGAGGGGGTGTGGGGTGTGGGTTACAGAGGTGGAGAAGGGTGTAGGAACCGGAGGGGGTTACAGAGACAGGGATGGGTGTAGGAACTTGAGGGGTTACAGAGACAGGGAGGGGTGTAGGAGCTGGGGGGTGGGTATGGGTTACAGAGATGGAGAGGGGTGTATGAGCTGGAGGGGGGTGGGTCACAGAGACGGGGAGGGGTGTAGGAGCTGGTGGGAGGTCACAGAGACAGGGAGGGGTGTAGGAGCTGGGGGGTGGGTATGGGTTACAGAGATGGAGAGGGGTGTATGAGCTGGAGGGGGGTGGGTCACAGAGACGGGGAGGGGTGTAGGAGCTGGTGGGAGGTCACAGAGACAGGGAGGGGTGTAGGAGCTGGGGGGTGGGTATGGGTTACAGAGATGGAGAGGGGTGTATGAGCTGGAGGGGGGGGTCACAGAGACAGGGAGGGGTGTAGGAGCTGGGGGGTGGGTATGGGTTACAGAGATGGAGAGGGGTGTATGAGCTGGAGGGGGGTGGGTCACAGAGACGGGGAGGGGTGTAGGAGCTGGTGGGAGGTCACAGAGACAGGGAGGGGTGTAGGAGCTGGGGGGTGGGTATGGGTTACAGAGATGGAGAGGGGTGTATGAGCTGGAGGGGGGTGGGTCACAGAGACGGGGAGGGGTGTAGGAGCTGGGGGGAGGTCACAGAGACAGGGAGGGGTGTAGGAGCTGGGGGGTGGGTATGGGTTACAGAGATGGAGAGGGGTGTATGAGCTGGAGGGGGGGGGGTCACAGAGACAGGGAGGGGTGTAGGAGCTGGGGGGTGGGTATGGGTTACAGAGATGGAGAGGGGTGTATGAGCTGGAGGGGGGTGGGTCACAGAGACGGGGAGGGGTGTAGGAGCTGGGGGGAGGTCACAGAGACAGGGAGGGGTGTAGGAGCTGAGGGGTGGGTATGGGTTACAGAGATGGAGAGGGGTGTATGAGCTGGAGGGGGGGGGGTCACAGAGACAGGGAGGGGTGTAGGAGCTGGTGGGGGGTCACAGAGACAGGGAGGGGTGTTGGATCCAGAGGGGTTACAGAGACAGGGAGGGGTGTATGAGCTGGAGCGGGGGGGTGGTCACAGAGACAGGGAGGGGTGTAGGAGCTGGTGGGGGGGTCACAGAGACAGGGAGGGGTGTTGGATCCAGAGGGGTTACAGAGACAGGGAGGGGTGTATGAGCTGGAGCGGGGGGGTGGTCACAGAGACAGGGAGGGGTGTAGGAGCTGGAGGAGGGGTCACAGAGACGGGGAGGGGTGCTGGAACCAGAGGGGGTCACAGAGACAGGGAGGGGTGTAGGAGCTGGTGGGGGGTCACAGAGACAAGGAGGGGTGTAGGAGCTGGAGGAGGGAGTCACAGAGACAGGGAGGGGTGTTGGATCCAGAGGGGTTACAGAGAAGGGGAGGGGTGTATGAGCTGGAGGGGGGGGGGTCACAGAGACAGGGAGGGGTGTAGGAGCTGGTGGGGGGTCACAGAGACAGGGAGGGGTGTTGGATCCAGAAGGGTTACAGAGGTGGAGAGGGGTGTAGGAACCAGAGGGGGTCACAGAGACAGGGAGGGGTGTAGGAACCGGAGGGGGTCACAGAGACAGGGAGGGGTGAATGAGCTGGAGGAGGGGGTCACAGAGACGGGGAGGGGTTTTGGATCCAGAGGGCTTACAGAGACAGGGAGGGGTGTAGGAGCTGGTGGGGGTCACAGAGACAGGGAGGGGTGTTGGAACCAAAGGGGGTTACAGAGACAGGGTGGGGTGTAGGAGCTGGTGGGGGTCACAGAGACAGGGAGGGGTGTTGGAACCAGAGGGGGTTACAGAGACAAGGAGGGGTGTAGGAGCTGGGGGTGTGTCACAGAGACAGGGAGGGGTGTAGGAGCTGGTGGGGGTCACAGAGACAGGGAGGGGTGTAGGAGCTGGAGGAGGGGTCACAGAGACAGGGACGGGTGTAGGAGCTGGTGGGGGGGTCACAGAGACAGGGAGGGGTGTAGGAGCTGGTGGGGGGTCACAGAGACAGGGAGGGGTGTAGGAGCTGGAGTGGTCGCAGAGACAGGGAGGGGTGTAGAAGCTGGAGGAGGGGTCACAGAGACAGGGAGGGGTGTAGGAGCTGGTGGGGGGTCACAGAGACAGGGAGGGGTGTAGGAGCTGGAGGAGGGGGTCACAGAGACAGGGAGGGGTGTTGGATCCAGAGGGGTTACAGAGACAGGGAGGGGTGTAGGAGCTGGTGTGGTCGCAGAGACAGGGAGGGGTGTATGAGCTGGAGGGGGGGGTGGTCACAGAGACAGGGAGGGGTGTAGGAGCTGGAGGGGGTAACAGAGACAGGGAGGGGTGTTGGAACCAGAGGGGGTTACAGAGACAGGGCAGTGTGTAGAAGCTGGAGGAGGGGTCACAGAGACAGGGACGGGTGTAGGAGCTGGTGGGGGGTCACAGAGACAGGGAGGGGTGTAGGAGCTGGTGGGGGGTCACAGAGACAGGGAGGGGTGTAGGAGCTGGAGTGGTGGTCACAGAGACAGGGAGGGGTGTAAGAGCTGAGGGTGGTCACAGAGACACGGAGGGGCGTAGGAACTGGAGGAGGTGGTCACAGAGACAGGGAGGTGTGTAGGAGCTGGGGAGTGGTCACAGAGACAGGGAGGGGTGTAGGAGCTGGTGGGGGTCACAGAGACAGGGACGGGGGTTGGATCCAGAGGGGTTACAGAGATAGAGAGGAGTATAAGAGCTGGGGGTGTGTCACAGAGACAGGGAGGGGTGTAAGAGTTGGGGGTGGTCACAGAGACAGGGAGGGGTGTAGGAACTGGAGGAGGTGGTCACAGAGACAGGGAGGGGTGTAGGAGCTGGGGAGTGGTCACAGAGACAGGGAGGGGTGTAGGAGCTGGGGGGTGGTCACAGAGACAGGGAGGGGTGTAGGAGCTGGGGGGTGGTCACAGAGACAGGGAGGGGTGTATGAGCTGGGGGGGGGTCACAGAGACAGGGAGGGGTGTTGGAACCAGAGGGTGTCACAGAGACAAGGAGGGGTGTAGGAGCTGGTGGGGGGTCACAGAGACAGGGAGGGGTGTTGGAACCAGAGGAGGTTACAGAGACAAGAAGGGGTGTAGGAGCTGGTGGGGGTTCACAGAGACAGGGAGGGGTGTTCGATCCAGAGGGGTTACAGAGATAGAGAGGAGTATAGGAGCTGGGGGTGTGTCACAGAGACAAGGAGGGGTGTAGGAGCTGGGGGTGTGTCACAGAGACAGGGAGGGGTGTAGGAGCTGGTGGGGGTCACAGAGACAGGGAGGGGTGTAGGAGCTGGAGGAGGGGTCACAGAGACAGGGAGGGGTGTAGAAGCTGGAGGAGGGGTCACAGAGACAGGGACGGGTGTAGGAGCTGGTGGGGGGTCACAGAGACAGGGAGGGGTGTAGGAGCTGGTGGGGGGTCACAGAGACAGGGAGGGGTGTAGGAGCTGGAGTGGTGGTCACAGAGACAGGGAGGGGTGTAAGAGCTGAGGGTGGTCACAGAGACACGGAGGGGCGTAGGAACTGGAGGAGGTGGTCACAGAGACAGGGAGGGGTGTAGGAGCTGGGGGGTGGTCACAGAGACACGGAGGTGTGTAGGAGCTGGGGAGTGGTCACAGAGACAGGGAGGGGTGTAGGAGCTGGTGGGGGTCACAGAGACAGGGACGGGGGTTGGATCCAGAGGGGTTACAGAGATAGAGAGGAGTATAAGAGCTGGGGGTGTGTCACAGAGACAGGGAGGGGTGTAAGAGTTGGGGGTGGTCACAGAGACAGGGAGGGGTGTAGGAACTGGAGGAGGTGGTCACAGAGACAGGGAGAGGTGTTGGATCCAGAGGGGTTACAGAGATAGAGAGGGGTGTAGGAACTGGAGGAGGTGGTCACAGAGACAGGGAGGGGTGTAGGAGCTGGGGAGTGGTCACAGAGACAGGGAGGGGTGTAGGAGCTGGGGGGTGGTCACAGAGACAGGGAGGGGTGTAGGAGCTGGGGGGTGGTCACAGAGACAGGGAGGGGTGTATGAGCTGGGGGGGGGGGTCACAGAGACAGGGAGGGGTGTTGGAACCAGAGGGTGTCACAGAGACAAGGAGGGGTGTAGGAGCTGGTGGGGGGTCACAGAGACAGGGAGGGGTGTTGGAACCAGAGGAGGTTACAGAGACAAGAAGGGGTGTAGGAGCTGGTGGGGGTTCACAGAGACAGGGAGGGGTGTTCGATCCAGAGGGGTTACAGAGATAGAGAGGAGTATAGGAGCTGGGGGTGTGTCACAGAGACAGGGAGGGGTGTAGGAGCTGGAGGAGGGGTCACAGAGACAGGGAGGGGTGTAGGAGCTGGAGGAGGGGTCACAGAGACAGGTAGGGGTGCTGGAACCAGAGGGGGTCACAGAGACAGGGAGGGGTGTAGGAGCTGGAGGAGGGGTCACAGAGACAGGGAGGGGTGCTGGAACCAGAGGGGGTCACAGAGACAGGGAGGGGTGTAGGATCTGGTGGGAGGTCACAGAGACAGGGAGGGGTGTTGGATCCAGAGGGGTTACAGAGGTGGAGAGGGGTGTAGGAACCAGAGGGGGTCACAAAGACAGGGAGCGGTGTAGGAACCGGAGGGGGTCACAGAGACAGGGATGGGTGAATGAGCTGGAGGAGGGGTCACAGAGACAGGGAGGGGTTTTGGATCCAGAGGGGTTACAGAGACAGGGAGGGGTGTAGGAGCTGGTGGGGGTCACAGAGACAGCGAAGGGTGTTGGAACCAGAGGGGGTTACAGAGACAGGGTGGGGTGTAGGAGCTGGAGGGGGGCGTGGTCACAGAGACAGGGAGGGGTGTAGGAGTTGGAGGAGGGGTCACGGAGACAAGGAGGGGTGTAGGAGCTGGGGGGTGGTCACAGAGACAGGGAGGGGTGTTGGATCCAGAGGGGTTACACAGATAGAGAGGGGTGTAGGAGCTGGGGGTGTGTCACAGAGACAGGGAGGGGTGTAAGAGCGGGGGTGGTCACAGAGACAGGGAGGGGTGTATGAGCTGGGGGGGGGGTCACAGAGACATGGAGGGGTGTAGGAGCTGGGGAGTGGTCACAGAGACACGGTGGGCTGTTGGAACCAGAGGGTGTCACAGAGACAAGGAGGGGTGTAGGAGCTGGTCGGGGTTCACAGAGACAGGGAGGGGTTTTGGATCCAGAGGGGTTACAGAGATAGAGAGGAGTATCGGAGCTGGGGGTGTGTCACAGAGACAGGGAGGGGTGTAAGAGCGGGGGTCGTCACAGAGACAGGGAGGGGTGTAGGAGCTGGAGTGGGGGTCACAGAGACACGGAGGGGTGTAGGAGCTTGAGTGGTCACAGAGACAGGGAGGGGTGTTGGATCCAGAGGGGTTACAGAGACAGGGAGGGGTGTATGAGCTGGAGGAGGGGTCACAGAGACAGGGAGGGGTGCTGGAACCAGAGGGGGTCACAGAGACAGGGAGGGGTGTGGGAGCTGGTGGGGTGTCACAGAGACAGGGAGGGGTGTTGGATCCAGAAGGGTTACAGAGGTGGAGAGGGGTGTAGGATTCAGAGGGGGTCACAGAGACAGGGAGGGGTGTAGGAACCGGAGGGGGTCACAGAGACAGTGATGGATGAATGAACTGGAGGAGGGGGTCACAGAGACAGGGAGGGGTTTTGGATCCAGAGGGGTTACAGAGACAGGGAGGGGTGTAGGAGCTGGTGGAGGTCACAGAGACAGGGAGGGGTTTTGGATCCAGAGGGGTTACAGAGACAGGGAGGGGTGTAGGAGCTGGTGGGGGTCACAGAGACAGGGAGGGGTTTTGGAACCAGAGGGGGTTACAGAGACAGGGCAGTGTGTAGGAGCTGGTGGGGGTCACAGAGACAGGGAGGGGTGTAGGAGCTGGTGGGGGTCACAGAGACAGGGAGGGGTGTATGAGCTGTGGGTGGTCACAGAGACAGGGAGGGGTGTAGAAGCTGGAGGAGGGGTCACAGAGACAGGGAGGGGTGTAGAAGCTGGAGGAGGGGTCACAGAGACAGGGACGGGTGTAGGAGCTGGAGGAGGGGTCACAGAGACAGGGAGGGGTGTAGGAGCTGGTAGGGGGTCACAGAGACAGGGAGGGGTGTAGGAGCTGGTGGGTGGTCACAGAGACAGGGAGGGGTGTAGGAGCTGGTGTGGTCGCAGAGACAGGGAGGGGTTTTGGAACCAGAGGGGGTTACAGAGACAGGGAGGGGTGTAGAAGCTGGAGGAGGGGTCACAGAGACAGGGAGGGGTGTAGGAGCTGGTGGGGGTCACAGAGACAGGGAGGGGTGTAGGAGCTGGAGGAGGGGTCACAGAGACAGGGCAGTGTGTAGAAGCTGGAGGAGGGGTCACAGAGACAGGGAGGGGTGTAGGAGCTGGTGGGGGTCACAGAGACAGGGAGGGGTGTATGAGCTGTGGGTGGTCACAGAGACAGGGAGGGGTGTAGAAGCTGGAGGAGGGGTCACAGAGACAGGGAGGGGTGTAGAAGCTGGAGGAGGGGTCACAGAGACAGGGACGGGTGTAGGAGCTGGTGGGGGGTCACAGAGACAGGGAGGGGTGTAGGAGCTGGTGGGGGGTCACAGAGACAGGGAGGGGTGTAGGAGCTGGTGGGTGGTCACAGAGACAGGGAGGGGTGTAGAAGCTGGGGAGTGGTCGCAGAGACAGGGAGGGGTTTTGGAACCAGAGGGGGTTACAGAGACAGGGCAGTGTGTAGAAGCTGGAGGAGGGGTCACAGAGACAGGGAGGGGTGTAGGAGCTGGTGAGTGTTCACAGAGACAGGGAGGGGTGTAGGAGCTGGTGGGGGTCACAGAGACAGGGAGTGGTGTTGGATCCAGAGGGGTTACAGAGATAGAGAGGGGTGTAGGAGCTGGTGTGGTCGCAGAGACAGGGAGGGGTGTATGAGCTGGAGGGGGGGGTGGTCACAGAGACAGGGAGGGGTGTCGGAGCTGGAGGGGGTAACAGAGACGGGGAGGGGTGTTGGAACCAGAGGGGGTTACAGAGACAGGGTGGGGTGTAGGAGCTGGTGGGGGTCACAGAGACAGGGAGGGGTGTTGGAACCAGAGGGGGTTACAGAGACAGGGAGGGGTGTAGGAGCTGGTGGGGGTCACAGAGACGGGGAGGGGTGTTGGAACCAGAGGGGGTTACAGAGACAGGGAGGGGTGTAGGAGCTGGGGAGTGGTCACAGAGACAGGGAGGGGTGTAGGAGCTGGTGGGGGTTCACAGAGACAGGGAGGGGTGTAGGATCCAGAGGGGTTACAGAGATAGAGAGGAGTATAGGAGCTGGGGGTGTGTCACAGAGACAGGGAGGGGTGTATGAGCTGGGGGTGGTCACAGAGACAGGGAGGGGCGTTGGAACTGGTGGAGGTGGTCACAGATTCAGGGAAGGGTGTTTGATCTGGGGGGTGGTCACAAAGACAGGGAAGGGTGTTGGATCCAGAGGGGTTACAGAGATCGGGAAGGGTGTAGGAGCTGGTGGGGGTTACAGAGACGAGGAGGGCTATAGGAGTCAGGGGGGCTTCACAGTGATGGAGAGGGTTGTCGGAGCTGGAGGGGGTTACATAAACGGGGAGGTGTGTAGGGACTGGAGAGGGTCACAGAGATGAAGAGGGGTGTAGGAGCCAGAGGAAGTCACAGAGATGGAAAGTGATGTTGCAGCCGGAGGGGGTCACAGAGACAGGGAGAGCTGTGGGTGTCAGAGAGGAGTCTCTCAGCAGGCAATAATGTGGTGAATCCCCAGGATTTTCCTCTTTCCAGGCAAGTGCAGTCATGGTGGGAAATCGGATCTGACTGCGAGTGGGACCGGTGGGATTAACAAGGACACACTCTCGTCTCCTCACGGACACAAACACCTTCGGGCAGCGGAAATTGCCACACAGGCCTCCCTTGAACTCTTCCTGGACATTCGAGATGCAGTCGGTGACCGGAAATTCCTGCAGTACGGATCCGGCTCCTGGGAATATCAGAGCGAATTGGAATGTAGAGGCCAGAGTGGTCACAGAGACGAGAAGGGGTGTAGGGGCTGGTGGGGGTCACAGAGACAGGTTGGGGTACAAGGACCAGAGGGAGTCCTAGGGAGGGCTGTAGGGATCGGAGAGATGGGGAGGGTGTAAGGCTGGGGGGTGGGGTTGTCACAGAGACAGGAATGGGTGCAGGGGACAGAGAGGGGTCACAGAGATGGGGAGGAGTGTAGGGCTGGGGTTTGTCACAGAGACAGGAGGGCTTTCAGAGGACAGAGGGATTACAGAGATGGAGATGGGTGTAGGGGCTGGAGGGAGGGTGGTCACAGAGACAGTTAAGGGTGCAGGGGACAGAGAGGGGTCACAGAGATGGGGAGGAGTGTAGGGCTGGGGGGTTATCACAGAGACAGGAACGGCTGCAGGGGACAGAGAGGGGTCACAGAGATGGGGAGGAGTGTAGGGGCTGGCTATGGACCTGGGTGAATCTCCCCTGTTCCCTGCAGGTTCCTCTGCGTGGACCCTCCCTCCAGCATCTCTTTCGTCATTGACACTACAAGCAGCATGAGGGACAGCATCGCGACAGCCAAGCAGAGGACAATCGAAATCGTGCAGAAGACCCGGAATTCCCGATTCCAGCCCTCCTCCTACATCCTGGTACCACTCAACGATCCGGGTGAGTCCAGTGCAGTTCTACCTCCCACTGCTCACTGAGTGTGTTAAGATGACCTCCTTGCCCCATAATGCCATAAGAATGATAGAATTAGGCCATTCAGCCCATTTAGTCTCCTCCATCATTCCATCATGGCTGATTTATTTTCCCTCTCAATCCCACTCTCCTCTTCTCTGCACAACTCTTGACTAATGAAGAACCCACCAACAACCTCTGCTTTAATGCTTTAACTCAATGATGTAGTTGAAGAGAGGGATGAGGAATGTGCATGAGGAAGAGGGAGGGAGAGCTAAGAATGGTAGAGAGGATGAGGAGGTCAGATGATATGGTGAGAGTCAGTGAGGGAAGGGACAGGGAGGCTTCAGTGAGGGAAGGTGATGGGGAGGAGGGAATAGTAACGAGGGGAGGAGGTAGTGAGGGTGGGTCCTTTGGGAAGGAGGGAGGAGAGATGAAAGGTGGAGGGTTGATAGGAAGGTGCTGAGGGGAAAGGGGGAAGAAGAACCTCTGTGGAGGGTGTGAGGAGGAGGGTGTGAGTAGGAGGGGTTGAAGAGGAGGGGTGAGGAAAGAATTTGGAGGAGGGGGTCAGTAGGAGGGAATCAGGTGGGAATGAGGAGGAGGAGGTGAGGGGGACTGGACAAAGAGGGAATGGGGACAACCCCCACACTCCCATCCACATCCCCCCACTACCCCGTCACTCTGTTCCTGTCACTGATGCTCTCTGTTCCCCAGAGTTCGGGCCAGTATTTGAGACACGCGACCCCGATCAGTTCATTGCCCGTCTGCAGCAGTTAACGGCCGTGGGAGGGGGAGACGTGCCGGAAATGTCCCTGTCCGCTCTGCAGGTGTGTCCATGTGTGTGTCTGTGAGTGACTGTGATTGTCTATAGTGACTGTGAGTGTCTGTGTGTGACTGTGAGTGACTATGATTGTCTGTGAGTGTCTGTGTGTAGCTGTGACTGTGATTGTGAGTGTCTATAGTGACTGTAAGTGACTATGAGTGACTCTGAGTGTCTGCGAGCGTCTATAGTTACTGTGAGTGTCTGTGAGTGGCTATAGTGACTGTGAGTGTCTTTGAGCGTTTATAGTGACTGTGAGTGACTGTGAGTGGCTATAGTGACTGTGAGTGTCTTTGAGCGTTTATAGTGACTGTGAGTGACTGTGAGTATCTGTGGGCATCTGTGGACAACTGTGAGTGACTGTGAGCGACTGTGAGCGACCGCAACTGACTACGAGTGTCTGCAAGTGACTGTTAGCGTCTGTGTGTGTCTATAGTGACTGAGTATCTGTGAGTGAAAGTGAGTGTCTGCAAGTGACTGTGTCTGTGAGTGTCTATAGTGACTGTGAGTGTCTGTGAGTGACTGTGAATGTTTGTGAGTGTCTGTATCTGTGAGTGACTGTGAGTGTGAGTGAAAGTGAGTGTCTATACTGACTGTAAGTGACTGTGAGTGTCTATAGTGTCTGTGAGTGGCTGTGAGCGTCTGTGAGTGTCTGAATATCTGTGAGTGAAAGTGAGTGACTGTGAGTGTCTATAGTGACTGTAAGTGACTGACTGAGTGTCTGAGTGTTTATAGTGACTGTGAGTGACTGTGAGTGTCTGTGGGTGTCTGTGATTATCTGTGAGTGTCTATAGTGACTGTGAGTGTCTCTAGCGACTGTGAGTGTCTGTGTCTGTAAATGACTGTGAGTGTCTGTGGGTGTCAGTGAGTGTCTGTGAGTGTCTATAGTGTCTGTGAGTGTCTATAGTGACTGTGAGTGTCTGTGAGTGCCTGTAAGTGACTGTGAGTGTCTGTGGGTGTCAGTGAGTGTCTGTGAGTGTCTGTAAGTGTCTGTGAGTGTCTATAGTGTCTGTGAGTGTCTATAGTGACTGTGAGTGTCTGTGGGAGTCTGTGATTATCTGTGAGTGTCTATAGTGTCTGTGAGTGTCTGTGGGTGTCTGTAAGCGTCTGTGAGTGTCTATAGTGTCTGTGAGTGCCTGTAAGTGTCAGTGAGTGTCTGTGGGTGTCAGTGAGTGTCTGTGAGTGTCTGTGAGTGTCAGTGAGTGTCTGTGAGTGTCTGTGAGTGTCTGATCTGGGGATCCGTACGTTTGGGATGTGGGGTTCAGTGTGTGTGATCATGGGGTCTACCTATGTGTGGGACCCCTTCCTGTTGTCCATGCCCTCTAATCCTTGACTTCTGCCCTCTCTTGCAGCTGGCCCTCACTCACTCGCTGCCTCTCTCCCACATCTACGTCTTCACCGACGCTCCAGCCAAAGATTCCCATCTGGCTCCCACCGTCCAGGCGCTGATCGAGCGCACCCAGTGTAAGGTAACCTTCTCTCTGCCAGAGAGCGCCGTCCTGCCCTCCCAACCAATTGCATATCGGCACTGGCCATGTGGGCTGGGGTGAAGCTTCGCCCACCGTGCTCAACATGAGGAGATGGGGCCAGGGTGGGACGGGTGTGTTACTGGTGTGGGTTGATGAGTTACCAAGTGCCTTTGATATGTAATATCCTGTCAATTCTACGATAGGACACTGCAGGTCATTCCCATGATGTCATACCGTGTTTCAACTGTATGACATGGTACCGTGTGCTGTGATCCTTTTGTATGTCCATGTATTGTATCAGGATTGAAGTTTATGTGTCAGCTGTACATAGACTGAAATGTATTCTCCGTGACATCGTGTGCAGGATACACGATATGGAAGCATGACCAATGTTCCCACGATGATGTCACGTGCGTGTTGTGTGTTCTGACCCTCCAGGACTCACCCCTCACTTCTACCCCTAGGTTTACTTCCTCCTGACCAACGTCCTGTCCCGCAGACGGCGCAACACTGAGCCCAATTGCTGCATTGCACTGTACCAAAGTCTGGCCTGGGTCTCAGGGGGGTTGGCCATGCAGGTGAGAGGGAACACGATTATGGACCTGACCGCCATCGTCGAGGGATCCATCACGGGAGAGCTGGTAATCCAGTCCATCGAGTCCCCTCTCAGTGACTCCCTACCTCAACCTCTCCTCATTCCTACGTCCCTCCTCCCTCCTCCTCAACCCCTCCTCACCCCCTTCTTCACTCTCCTCCCTCCTCACCTATTCTTCCTCACCCACTCCTCGCAACTTTCTCCTCAACCCCTCCTCATTCCTACATCCCTCCTCCTTCCACCTCAGCCCCTCCTCACCCCCTTCCTCACTGTCCTCCCTCATCCTCAGCCCTCCTCACCCCCTTCCTCACTGTCCTCCCTCATCCTCAGCCCTCCTCACCCACTCCTCACCCCATGCTCCTCAAACCCTCCTCTTCACTCCCTCCAAATTTGTTCCTCTTCCACTCCTCCCTCACTACCTTCCTATTCAACCCTTCACCACCTTTCACCCTCTCCTCCCCCTCCCAATGTACACTCCTTCACTTCCTCCACTCCTTACTATTCCCTCCTCCTCTTCATCCAAACTTACTAAACCCTCACTGTCCCTTCATTCACTAACCCCCAAAACTGTCCTCCTCACCCTCACCACCACCCTTACCTCTCTCTCTCTCTTTCTCACCTCATTGTTACCCTCTTCCCTCCTTTAATCACAATTCCCTCCAATGCCTCTCAGCCTTCACCCCCATTCTTTCTTCCCTTCCCTCTCCTCCCACTCTCTTTCACTCCCTGTCCCATTCCCCTTCCCCCTCCTCCCTATCCCACTCTGCCACCTTCACAGAGTGGAGGAGAGTGAAGCTGTTGCTGAGAACCAGGGGCAACAGGGAGAGATTGTCCCAGGGCACTGTGAGCAGATCTGGAGATGAGACACAGCTCTCCCATTGGGAGTTTCAGGATCAGTGCCTGACCCTGATCAGCACTGATTTCCCAGGAATTGGGAAAACGGGAGACGCCTCCATCAGGAAATGGAGCGGAATTGGCGGGTAGGTGACAATATGTGGCTGGAGGACACAAAGAGGCCAGAACCAAAGTTGACAGAGTCCCGGTATAAGGAGTTGGATATTCCTGATTGGGATTTTGTTACATAGCCGTGAGATGGGAAGGGACGCAGGGTAGCTTTGGGATTCCCGCTTGGGGCACTCATTCCAAGGTGAATGGGTGGCAGTGTTGGTAATTAATGGGTATAGCGACTTGAGGGATTTCCTGCATCAACTGAAGGGCAGAGTGGCCTGACCCTGATGGGATTGTTTCCCAGAAATGGAGACACAGCAAAACTCTTCTATACGTTGCTCCCTACCTGAATATATTAGATTGGTCAGTTTGAGGTGGAGTGGAGGAGAGAGGGGTGGCTGAGAGGGACTGGGTCACAGGGCAAAGGTCGGGATATCATGGTATCCTGTTTCAGGTCACCATCCTTCAGCAAGTCGGAAACACGGATCACCTCACAAATGTCTTCCCCTTCCACGTGGATGGAGCATTGAAGAACGTCACCATCTTCCTGTCTGGCAGTCCGGACAACTTCCACATCTCCAGTCCCAGAGGTGAGGAGAGACTCTGGCCCCTACACCCCTCCACTCCCCGTCTCTGTGACCACCTTTGGCACTGACACCCCTCTCCATTTCTGTGTTCACCTTTTGCCTCTACCCCCATCTCTCTTGGGGTCTCCCTTCTTCAGCTCCTACAACTTCCCACCTCTGTGACCCCCTCCAACCCCTACACCCCTACCATTCACGATGACCCCCCCACTGGCCTCCCTACCCCCCTACATCCCTGAAAATCTCTGTGACCCCCTCTAGCCCTTACACTCCTCTCCATCTCTGTGACCCTCCCTGAATGATCCTGTTCCAGTTATGAGTGACCCGTCGTGCTGATGACTGACTGGCCTCCCTCTCCGCAGGTGTCCAGCAGCCTCACTCTAACTCCTTGGGGACACTGGCAATGATTGAGCGCCTGGGAGACCTTTTCATCATAACGCTGAACGCAGCGCCCGAGCTCGGCGAATGGAGCCTCACTGTACAGTCGGGGACCCCGTACACGGTGAAAGTGACAGGTGTCTGCACTCCACCCTGTCCGATCCGGTCGTCTCTCTTCTTCACTTCAGTGTCCTGATTTAACTCCATTTCCAGCCTCTCTCCCTCTCCATCCTCTCATTCTCTCTGACCCTCTCTCTTTCACTTTTCTCCTTTCCGTCTCTCCTTCTCTCTTGTTTCTCTGCTTTTCCACATTCTTTCTGTCTGCTGCATCACCCTTTCCATGTCCTCTCTCTTCCTCACTCTCTTTCACCCCCTCTCCCACTCATCCCCTCGGCTGCCACACCCTGTCTCCCTCTTTCTCCCCCTCACCCTCGCCCTCCCCCTTTCTCACTTTCATTTCTGTAGCTCTGCTGCTCTTTATCCTGATCCTCTTTCTCTCCCTCCAGTGGGGAGTGTCGGAGGGGTGATAGTGTGCAAAGGAGACTGTAATGGGGGTATAATGGACTGCCATGTGACTGTAATGGGAGTGTAATGGGGAATGTAATGTGGGTGTATAGAGGGACTCTAATGGGGAAATAACAGGTCACGTAACGGGGATATAATGGGGACAGTATGGGAGTGTATAAAGGGGTTATAATGTATCTGTTACAGGACCCATAATGGGGAGTTACTGGGACTATGATGAGAGTTTAATATGTCCTGTAATTGGGTTATAAATTGGACAGTAATAAGAGTGAAACAGGGACTGTTATGAGATTACAATACCCGTTCTGACCACCTGCTCTGAAAAAAAAACAATATTTTAATTATTATACTATACTATACCCCCAGGACAGAGTGTCGTGGATTTCCTGTACGAGTTCGTGGAGGATTTCGAGGGTCCCCACCCCGGGATGGTCATGGTGACTGGCCGACCCATGGCAGGTAACCAACCACCATGCCGAGATCCCCACTCCTACTCCACCCCACCCACACTCGTACTCCTCCCCTCCCTCACACATCCTATCGCCACACACGGGTTCACTCTGACATTCCGGGATGAGAGCCGTCGTCAGCTGTTCTCCACCCTGGCCCTCTTCATCATCTCCTGAGAGGGGGAGAGAGGGAGAGAGAGAGAGAGAGAAGAAGAGGGTTGGGGAGAGGGGGAAAGACAAGAAAGAGTGATGATAGAGACTCCCTGTTCTTCTATACCAAGGGTCCTTAACCTTTTTTATGCCATGGAGGCCTTTGCTAGTCCGCTGAAGTCTATGGACCCCTCTCAGAATCATGTATTTCAATATATAATGTAAAGTACACAAGATTACAAAAAAAAACAATTCTATTGAAATACAGTCATAAAATATATAAAATAGTCATTTTTTTATAGTTTATGACTGTGATATAGTCATTTTTGTCTCTATTAACTCATTAAATACAAGATTATACATTAGAAAAGCACAATTTTAAATATTATACTCTACAGACAGGAAGACTATGATCACGCTTGATCTACCGTAATTTCACTGAGAGCTTAGTGAATATAACGATGTAAATTTTTCCCATCCAAGTTCACCGACCCCCGGAATCTGTTCAGGGACTCCCGAGGGTCCATGAACCCCACATTAAGAACCCCTGTTTTAAACTCACCAGGATTCCAAATGCCATTCATGGGAAAGTTCATGATGCCCATGTGTAACTCTTCAAACAGGACGTGAATGAAAAAGAATTTCAGAAGTTCACCAGACATCCGATAAGCCAGGGTCTGTGCTGGGCTGGCATGAAACCCTGTCACCCATAGTCATGGAGATGAGGCTGGAACTCAGTGTCAGACACAGTTCCAGGGACTGAGCACTGGCTTGGACCGCAACAGAGTGTCACAGCAGGCAGAGACACTGTCTGCCCATCTCCAGAGACTCAGGCTCTCTGGTATTGTATGTATGTGTGAGACCCATCCCTCGGTGATGGTCTGTGTGTGTGTATGGGGCAGAGTTAATCAGCGACTGTGAATTCCACCCCCCTCCCGGAGTGTGAGGGTGAGGGGTACAACCGAGGGGGGAGGAGTTGACAGGTAACTGGGGGTTACGAAACACGATGAAGCATAAATGAGCAGTTAATGGTCAGCAGGGATCGGTTGTGCCAAAGAGTCTGTGGGGGGGCGTCCAAGCTGAAGGAAACTGGTGTCAATGGGTGTTTAATTATCCTCTCTGGCCCTTGGTCCAGGTGAACCAGCCACACTCAAGGTCACAATGACGGGGTTAGAGAACTACCCATCCCACCAGCCCAAGGACATCTCCCTGCTGGACTTCCAGGGGAGGACGCTCAGTAAGAAGGTCCTGACTCCAACCTCAGAGACCGGCATTTTCCTGGTAGAATTCGTGAGCTTTCCATCTCAAGAGCTCTTGTTGCTGCTCCAAGGGACAGAGGAGAGCGGGAGGATCTTCCAAAGACAGAGTCCATCTGTCACCTCCAACAGCAGTACCAAACTCACGGTGAGATCAACCACAGGGTGGGGTCCCTTCACACCGAGCTATCACACACTTCCAGGTCAGGCACTGAATGAGCCTCCCATCACACACTCCTGGGCTCAGACACAGATTGAAGCTCCTCCACACCGTCCCATCACACATTCCCAGGCTCAGACACAGAGTGAATCTCCCTCCACACTGTCCCATCACACACTCCCAGGCTCAGACACGGAGTGAAATTCCTCTACTGTTTCCCATCACACACTCCAGGGTCAGACACAGATTGAAACTCCTCCACACAGGCCCATCACACATACCCAGGCTCAGACACAGAGTGAAATTCCTCTACTGTTTCCCATCACACACTCCCAGCGTGAGAAACAGAGTGAAGCTCCCTCCACAACATCCAATCACACACCCAGACACAGGGTGAAGATTCCTCTGCAATGAACTTGCTCTGATTGGTGATTGATTATTGATTTTTGATCAATGTTGGTGATTGGTTATTGATTTATGATGTTTTTTCCTCTGGTGTTTCAGGTCATGTCTGATCTCAGCTTTATGGCAGGTGAAAACATTACCATCCGCTTCAACATTACCAATGCTGGGCCGGGATCTGTGTACAATATCTCTCTGACTGACGATCAAAACGTCACAAGTGGAAACCCTTTGAGGTGGGAATGCAAATCACCCCCATTACCTCCCCCCCCCACTCCATTGTCGTGTCTGTGAGCGAGCACCACACTGCAGGAGGGTGGAGATGAGTGAGTGCCTTGGTTAGGAGGGGTACCGCTCTGTGGGAGGGGCACTGAGAAGGGCAAACGGTGCTGTGAGGAGGGGTGGTGCGGCAAGGAGAGATCACTATGGGTGGTGACGACAGGGTTCTTTCTGTGTGAGTAACAGAGGAAAAGTTAGTGGGAAGGTAAAGGATTGGGAATAATTTATATACCAACAGAAGGCAATTGAAAAGCAATTTGGGAAAAAAGATGGAATATGAAGGAAAGCTAGCCAATAATATAAAAGATGATACCAAATGTTTTTTCCGGATATATAAAGAGTAAAAGAGACACGAATGGGTATCAGACCACTGGAGAATGACGCTGGAGAGGTAGTAAAGGGGGATAAAGAAATAGCAGGTGAACTGATTAAGTATTTTGTGTCAGTCTTCACTGTTGAAGACAACAGCAGTAGGCCGGAGGTTCCAGGGGTTCGGGGGGATAGTGAACATTGTTGTTATTACTGAGTAGAAGGTGCTTGGGAAACTGAAAGGTCTGAAGGCAGATAAGTCACTTGGACCAGATGGCGTACACCCCATGATTCTGAAAGAGGTTCCTGAAGAGATTGTAGAGTCGTTGTAGTGATCTTTTAAGAAACACTTGATTTTGGAATGGTTCTGGAAGACTGAAAGATTGAAAATATCACTCCACTCTTTAACAGTGAGGTAAGTAAATGACAGAAAACTATAGGCCAGTTAGTCTGACCTCAGTTGTTGGGAAGATGTTGGAGTCGATTGCTAAGAATGTGGTTTCGGGGCACTGAGAGTTGGCCAAAGTCAGCATGGTTTCCTGAAGGGAAAATCTTGCCTGACAAATCTGTTGGAATTCTTTGGGGACGATATGAAACTAGGTGGAGGGGCAGGGAGTGTTGAGGAAGCCGGGATTCTGTAGAAGTAGTTAGACAGATTAGGAGAATAGACAAAGAAGTGGCAAATGCAATAGATTGTTGGGAAGTGTGTGGTCATGCGCTTTGGTAGAAGGAATAAAGGCACAGACTATTTTCTAAACAGGGAGCAAATTCATAAATCAGAGGTGCAAAGGGACTTGGTAATCCCTGTGCAGGATTCCCTAAAGGTTAAGTCAGTGGTGAGAAAAGCAAATGCAATGTTGGCATTCATTTTGAGAGGTGCAAATATAAAAACAAGGATGTAATGCTGAGGCTTTATAAAGCATTGATCAGACTACACTTGGGGTATTGTGAGCTGTTTTGAGCACCTTTTCTAAGGAAATATGTGCTGGCATCGGAGAGAGTCCAGATGAAGTTCACAAGAATGATCCAGGGGATGAAAGGGTTAATGTATGCAGAGTGTTTGATGAACCAACTAGAGTTTATAAGAATGAGGAGGGATCTCACTGAACCCTATTGAATATTGAAAGTGCTAGACAGAGTGCACGTGGAGAGGATGTTTCGTGTAGTGGGGGAGTCCGGGACCTGAGGGCACAGTCTCAGAATACAGAGATGAGGAAGGATTTCTTTAGCCAGAAGGTGGTGAACATTTGGAATTCATTTCCACAGGTGACTGTGGAGGCAAAGTCTTTGAGTATGTTTAATACGGGGGTTAATAGGTTCTTGATTAGTAAGAGTATCAAAGGGTATGTGGAGAAGGCAGGAGAATGCGGTTGAGAAGGATAATAAATCAGCCACTTTGGAATGGTGGAGCAGTCTCAGTAGTCTGAATGGCAGAATTCTGCTCCTATGTCTTGTGGCCTTATAGGGGGGTGGGGTGGTGAGTAGGGAGTGCTGCGGGAGGGGGCAGTGAGGTGGGAGCACAGTGGGAGGGGCATTTTGGGGGGAGAACTGTGGGAATGGTGCTGAGGAGAGACGCTGTGGGAATAGCGGTGAGGAGGGATGCTGTGGGAGGACCGGTGAGGGGGGAGTGCTGTACTATGAGAGGGCTGGTGAGGTGGGGAAACATGCTGTGCATGGGGTGTATGTGACTGTCCCATGAAATCTCATCTCCATTGGCTTGGGAACTTTTGTGTTCGCGGTTGCTTGGATCTGGAATTATGGAGGACGTTGAAGACGCGGAGGTGATGGAACTTCATTCCCCTGTAGACTGTACGTCGGAAAGAACCAGTCTGTGGAGGGTAACCTGACAACTCCCACCCCCACCGACGTGGAAGCAGGAACCCTGGTCACAGTGACGCTCGAGGCCCAGTCCAACATCGACTTCACCTATGCCGTCCTCCAACTGATGGTCACCGGGCAGGTATGTCCCAGGGTGAAGGGATTTCCACCACACCAGCACCCGCATCACACCAGTGGGGGGAATTGGGGGATGTAAATGAAGGTGCTGACACCAAATACGCCAGGGGTCTGAGCACAGGAGGAATGTCCTCCTCACACAGGGAGATCCCCCAGACGCAGGGACATCCTCCAGAGCAGGGTGGTCCTCCAGACATGGGGAGATCCCCCAGACGCAGGGACATCCTCCAGACATGGGGAGATCCCCCAGACGCAGGGTGGTCCTCCAGACACAAGGTTATCCTCCAGACATGGGGAGATCCTCCAGACGCAGGGTGGTCCTCCAGACACAGGGTTATCCTCCAGACATGGGGAGATCCCCCAGATGCAGGGACATCCTCCAGACATGGGGAGATCATTCAGACGCAGGGTGGTCCTCCAGACATGGGAAGATCCCCCAGATGCGGGGACATCCTCCAGATACAGGGAGGTCCTTCAGCTGGGGGAAGAGCCCCGAGACGACACCCAGAGCATCTGGGGGATTGGGAAAGATTTGAATCAATGAATTCTCCCCGACCCCCACCCCTATCTCTGTCTCCCATTCATTCTCCCCCACATAGACACACTCGAACTCTCCCTCTATTCTCCCTGTGACTACTTCTCCCACTCTCTATCTATCTCTCTCGCTCTCTCTCGTCTCTGTACCACCCTCTTTGTACCCCTCTTCCTCTCACCCTCCCTCCTCTCTCCCTCTATTCTCCCCCTCTTGTTCTCTCCCTGTGTCCCTCTCCCACTCTGTTTGTACCTCTCTTCACCTCGCCCTCCTTCCTTTCTCGCTGTCACTCTCCCACTCTCTGTACCCCTCTTTATCACCCTCCCTCTCTCTGTCACTCTCCACTCTCTTTGTACTCCTCTCCATCTCTCCCTCCCCTCCCTCTCTCCATCTCTCTCTTTCTCTGCTGCCCTCCCGTGCTCTTTGTACTCCTCTCTCCCTCATTCTCTGCTTTTCTCTCTCTGTCCCTCTCTCTTTCACCCACTCACTGTAGCCCTCTTTATCATTCCTTCCCTCCCTCTGATGCTCTCCCACTTTCTTTGTACCAATCTTTTCCACCCCTTCCTTTCTCTACCTCCCCCTCTCGCTGTCCCTGTCACACTCTTTGTATCCCTCTTCATCTCTCCCTTTCATTGTCTCTGATCCTTGATCTCCTTTTTTCCCATTTTACCCTTCCTCGTTCCACCTATTCTGTCTTGTTCCCGCTCTCTGTCTCTCCCTCTCTCCTTCCCTCCTTCTGTTCCTGTCACTGTTTCTCTCTCCTTCTCTCCTTTCCTCACTCTATTTGTTCCTCTCCCCCCTTTCTTTTTCTCTCCCCCTCTTCCTCATCCTCTCCCATTTTCTCCCTCATTCTCTCCCTTATCCTCTCTCCCTCTGCACCCTTCCTCTCTCCCACTCTTTTCTCTCTCTCTCTCCCTCTCTGTTTTCCTGTCACATTCTCTCCATCCCCTGCTCTCGTTCCTTCTCTCACTATCATTCCATCTCTCTATCCATGTCAACCTTTCACCAGGGATGGTTGGCAAGGAGGGAGCTCTGCTCTTCAGGAGTGGTGTCGGGGAGGAACATTTTGGGGGTGGTGTCGGGGAGGAACATTTTGGGGGTGGTATCAGGGAGGAACATTTTGGGGGTGGTGTCGGAGAGGAACATTTTGGAAGTGATGTCGGGGAGGAACATTTTGGGAGTGGTGTCGGGGAGGAACATTTTGGGGGTGGTGTCGGGGAGGTACATTTTGGGAGTGGTGTCGGGGAGGAACATTTTGGGGGTGGTGTCAGGGAGGAACATTATGGGAGTGGTGTCAGGGAGGAACATTTTGGGGGTGGTGTCGGAGAGGAACATTTTGGAAGTGATGTCGGGGAGGAACATTTTGGGAGTGGTGTCGGGGAGGAACATTTTGGGGGTGGTGTCGGGGAGGTACATTTTGGGAGTGGTGTCGGGGAGGAACATTTTGGGGGTGGTGTCAGGGAGGAACATTATGGGAGTGGTGTCAGGGAGGAACATTTTGGGAGTGGTGTCGGGGAGGAACATTTTGGGGGTGGTGTCAGGGAGGAACATTTTGGGGGTGGTGTCAGGGAGGAACATTATGGGAGTGGTGTCAGGGAGGAACATTTTGGGAGTGGTGTCGGAGAGGAACATTTTGGGAGTGGTGTCGGAGAGGAACATTTTGGAAGTGATGTCGGGGAGGAACATTTTGGAGTGGAGCCGGGGAGGAACATTTTGGGAGTGGTGGCGGGGAGGAACATTTTGGGAGTGATGTCGGGGAGGAACATTTTGGAGTGGAGCCAGGGAGGAACATTTTGGGAGTGGCGGCGGGGAGGAACAGTTTGGGAGTGGCGGTGGGGAGGAACATTTTGGGAGTGGCGGCGGGGAAGATTATTTTGGAATGGAGGCGGGGAGGAACATTTTGGGAGTGGCGGCGGGGAAGATTATTTTGGGAGTGGCGGTGGGGAGGAACATTTTGGAATGGAGGCGGGGAGGAACATTTTGGGAGTGGCGGCGGGGAAGATTATTTTGGGAGTGGCGGCGGGGAGGAACAGTTTGGGAGTGGCGGCGGGGAAGATTATTTTGGGAGTGGCGGCGGGGAGGAACATTTTGGGAGTGATGTCAGGGAGGAACATTTTGGAAGTGGTGTCAGGGAGGAACATTTTGGGAGTGGCTTTGGGGAGGAACATTTTGGGAGTGGCTTTGGGGAGGAACATTTTGGGAGTGGCGTCGGGGAGGAACATTTTGGGAGTGATGTCAGGGAGGAACATTTTGGGAGTGATGTCGGGGAGGAACATTTTGGAAGTGGTGTCAGGGAGGAACATTTTGGGAGTGGCTTTGGGGAGGAACATTTTGGGAGTGGCGGCGGGGAAGATTATTTTGGGAGTGGCTTTGGGGAGGAACATTTTGGGAGTGGCGGTGGGGAAGATTATTTTGGGAGTGGCGGCGGGGAGGAACATTTTGGGAGTGATGTCAGGGAGGAACATTTTGGAAGTGGTGTCAGGGAGGAACATTTTGGGAGTGGCTTTGGGGAGGAACATTTTGGGAGTGGCTTTGGGGAGGAACATTTTGGGAGTGGCGTCGGGGAGGAACATTTTGGGAGTGATGTCAGGGAGGAACATTTTGGGAGTGATGTCGGGGAGGAACATTTTGGAAGTGGTGTCAGGGAGGAACATTTTGGGAGTGGCTTTGGGGAGGAACATTTTGGGAGTGGCGGCGGGGAAGATTATTTTGGGAGTGGCTTTGGGGAGGAACATTTTGGGAGTGGCGGCGGGGAAGATTATTTTGGGAGTGGCGGCGGGGAGGAACATTTTGGGAGTGGCGGCGGGGAGGAACATTTTGGGAGTGGCGGTGGGGAGGAACATTTTGGAATGGAGGCGGGGAGGAACATTTTGGGAGTGGCGGCGGGAAAGATTATTTTGGGAGTGGCGGCGGGGAGGAACAGTTTGGGAGTGGCGGCGGGGAAGATTACTTTGGGAGTGGCTTTGGGGAGGAACAGTTTGGGAGTGGCGGCGGGGAAGATTATTTTGGGAGTGGCGGCGGGGAGGAACAGTTTGGGAGTGGCGGCGGGGAGGATTATTTTGGGAGTGGCGGTGGGGAGGAACAGTTTGGGAGGGGTGATATGGAGAGCACACTACGGGAAGGGTGGTGACACGTGCCATGTGCTCACTGAACGTACCCCACATTCCCTTACTAATCCTGACTCTGAACCCACAGAATGTGGACGTGGACCCTCCTACCTGCCGAACCACCGCACTGACCGGCCACTGTCCTGCAAAGAAGGAGCAGGAGGAGGACTGCACCGAGCAGACCTGGGGCCTCCAGGCTGAGTTCTCTGAGCGAGGCCCTGCCTGGGCCAGGGTCCGGGCTCGCCATGATAATGGGAACCTGACCATCGAGCAGGAGCAGGAAGGGGAGTTCCGCCTGACACTGGTGGAGTACAACTCCACCTGCTGTCACCCCTCCATCACCCTGCTCGGGGTGGACGCCTCTGGCAATGTGGGCAGCTGCTTCATCGAGGCCCGGAGTCGGGCCGGGCCCTCCACCATCTCCGGAGGGGCCGCTGCTCTCTTCAGCCTCTCTATCCTTGCCACTTCTCTGCTGCTCTGAATGCAGGATCTGCCCAACCTGCTCCCTGGGCACTCCATGTGGACACCCCCTCCCCCACCAGATGCATCCCTCATTCAAAAGATCAGTGAAAAATTCCCTCTCCCACACCTTCCAGAGGTCACAGTTGTTCAGCTGGGTAAGTCAGAGCAGACTCAATGGGCTGAATGGCCTAATACTGCTCCTGTTTCTTATGCTGCACATTTAGTCCCGTATCCCAGTACACTTCCGATCTGTGCATTTGTCCAATTTCATAGAGCCCTACACAACAGAAACAGGCTCTTTGGCCCATCTGGTCCATGCTGACCGAGATTCTCATCCATCTAGTCCCATTTGCCCATGTTTGGCCCTTACCCTTCTGAAATTCTCCTATCCGTGTACCAGTCCAAGTGTCACAGAGTCACAAAGCCTAGAAACAGACCTTTTGGCCCATCTGGTCCATGCTGACTGAAATTTGCATTTAAGCCAGTCCCATACCTCCAGACCTTTCCTTTCCATGTATCTGTCCAAGTGTCTTCCACATATTGTTAATGTTCCTGTCTCAACCCCAACGTCTGGCAGCTTATTCAATGCACCCACATTCTCTGCATGGAAATATTTGCACATCTGGTCCCCTTTAAATTGTTTCCCTCTCACCTTAAAACTCTGCCCTCTAGTTTTAGACTTTCTTACACGAGGAAAAAGACTGTGACCATCCACTTTGTTTCTGCCCCTTATAGTCTCATAAAACCCTGTAAGGTCACCTCTCAGCCTCCTTCGCTCCAGAGAAAACAGTCCCAGCCTGTTCAGCCTCTCCTTATAACTCAAGTCTCCAGTCCCAGTAACACCCTCAGGAATCTTTCCTGCACCCTCCCCAGCTTAATGACATCCTTCCTATAGTTGGGTGGCCAGAACTGCACACAGTACTCCAAGCGTGGTCTCACCAATGTCCTGTACAGCTGATAAACATAAGAAATTCTGCAGTTGCTGGAAAACCAAAGCAAACACACAAAATGCTGGACCCTTCTCCAGGACCAGATGAAAGGAGGAAGATGTCAGAGTAAAAAGGAGGGGGAAGGGGAAGGAGGATAACTAGAAGGTGATAAGTGAAGAGCTGGAGAGGATGGAATCTGACAGGGGAAGAGAGTGAGGAAAAGGGGTCCAAGGGGAAAGTGACAGGCAGGTGAGAAGAGGTAACGTGCCAGAGTGCGGAATAGGTTGGAGACTACCCAGATGGAATCCAAGGTGCTACTCCTCCACCCCGAGGGTGGCTTCACTGTGGCACAAGAGGCGGTCGTGGACTGACATGGCTGGAATGGAAGTGGGAATTGGAATTAAAATGCTTGGCTACCGGGAAGCTCTGCATTTGGCAGATGGTCTAGAGGTGCTCGATGAAACAGCCCCCCAATTTACAGCAGGTCTCACCAACAAAGAGGAGCCTGCATCATGAGCACCGGATATGATAGATGACCCCAGCAGATATGCAGGTGAAGTGTTGTGGCATGCCAACTCCTGTACTCAGAGCCCTGACTGGTGAAGGCTTGTGTGCCAAATGTCTCCTTCACCACCCTGTCTACCCTTCTAGGCAACCATATATCTATACCCCTAGGTCCTGCTGCTCTACACCATTCTCTGATATATTATTGTTAACCGTGTACGTTCAGTGCTAATGTAACTTCGCAAAATGCGGCACCTCGCACTTATCCATGTTAAGTGGTTGAATCACCCCCTTACTCCCCTCAAGTCCCTGCATTTGTGTATGAATGAACCTTAACTCCATTCATTAACTGCCACTAAAGGTCGAACACCCTTTCTAGCTCTGAAAATAGAGCATGGATTTAAACTCCTGGCTGTGGTCGAAAATGCTTGACAACTTTATTTCTGTGCATTAATTTTATTTTTGTGTTCTGAATTCTCAGTACATAGTTTGTTATTGAATTCAGAAGTCCAAAATAAAACTCCTATTTTCCAAAATTCCCTGAAGGTGCTGTGTTTAGCCTTAAGCAGGAGCTCTCCAAGTGCATTGGCAGTCAATTGGACAACATTTGCCACGTTTTGCCTGTAACCCTCTAACCTTTTCTCATCTATGTACCTGGCAAAGAATCTGCTAGTTTCATTAATAAAAAAACTCTTTGTTCAATTTTTTCAATATGTTTCTTCTAACCTCACTAATTCTCAGTGGATGGTTTCACCTTATCTGTCAAGAATTCTGTCTAACCACCTCTCTGGCCCTGAAAATATAATATCACGTCTCTGATAATTATTGATCTTGGGAGATGAGATGAAACATTTATATATTTTCATCATCTAGGTCAAGTCATAGAGATACAAAGCAAAAAATAGGCCCTTTGACCCATCTGGTCAATGCTGAACAAATCACCCCCATAGTCCCATTTGCCCGTGTTTGGCTCAAAAACCTAACCTAAACATGTACCTATCTGCTGGCTTTATTAATAAAAAAACAACAAACTTTTTTAATGTGGTTCTTCTTACCTCCCTCGTTCCATTAGTGAGACAGTATCCTTCTTGAAAGAACAATTGGACTTTATCATCAGATTCATAAGTCCATTTGTGCAAAGGTGCAATGAAAAACTTACTTGTTGCAGCATCACAGCAACACAGAATCAGAGACACAACATTCACAAGAAAAAAATTAAAATTTATTGTAAATTATCTAAAATTATACAAGGAGGAACACAGTTAGGACAATAACGCAAATTTGACTGATGGAAGCTGAGAGAAAATGGCATGGCCCGGATGGTGGTGTCTTTGATTCTGGACATTGCCGTCCTCAGGCAGTACTTGCTGGAGGCACTACCGGTGGTGGGAGCGATGTGACCATGATGAAAATACTGGGCTGAGTCCACTGCTCCCTGCAGCTTCCTACTTACCCGAGCATTCGAATTGCCGTACCAGACCATGATATAACCAGTCAGAATACTTTCAAGGGTACATCAGTAAAAGTTTGTTAGTGTTTGGTGACTAGTTAAACTTCTTTAACCTCATAGGGGATGTCGTGGCCCAGATGGCGGGGATCTTTGATTTTCTTTTGAGCTATGTATTGTATGCTGTACCCTGTCTGATATTGAATTCCAAACTCCAAATTAAAATTCCTGTTTTCCAACTCAAATCCTTGAATTTGCTGTTTGATTTTTCTACGCGATTATTCCAGTCTGGGAGATCTTCTATTATTTTTGTTCTTTTTTTTGTCATGCACACCTTTTACTTTGATATTGTTAAGCTAGTTAAAGGCACATGATGTGGACAAAGTTAACAATGCAATGATACAGCAATACATATATCTTCTGATCATTCACAAAATGCTGGAGGAACTCAGCAGGTCAGGCAGTATCTATGGAAGAAAGTACAGTCGATGTTTTGGGCTGAGTCCCTTTGATAGGATTGGAGAAAAAAGATGAGGCGTAGATTTTAAAAGTGTGGGGAAGGGAGAGAGAAACACCAGACGATAGATGAAATCTGGAGGGGGGGCTGTGAAGTAAAGAGCTGAGAAGTTGATTAGTGAAACAGATATCGTGCCGGAGAAAGGGGAGTCTGATAGGAGAGGACAGAAAGCCATGGAAGAAAAAAAAGTGAGGAAGGAGCACCAGAGGGAGGCGATGGGCAGGTACGGAGATAAGGTGAGTGAGGGAAGAGAGAAAGGGGAATGGTGAAGGGGTAGGATCATTACCAGAAGTTCGAGAAATCAGTGTTCATGCCATCAGGTTGGAGGCCACCCAGATGGAATATAAGATGTTGTTCCTCCAACCTGAGTGTGGCCTCATCACAACAGTAGAGGAGGCCATGGATTGACGGAATGGGAATGGGAAGTGGAATTAAAATTCGTGGCCATTGGGAAATCTCGCTTCTTCTGGCAGACGGAGCATAGATGCTCGGTGGAGTGGTCTTTCAATCTATGTTCCGTCTCACCGATTTACAGGAGGCCACACTGGGAGCACCGGACACAGTATATGATCCCAACAGACTCACAGGTGAAGTATCGCCTCACCCAGAAGGACTGTTTGAGGCCCTGAATGGTAGGGAGGAGGTGTAGTGACAGGTGTAGCACTTGTTCTGCTTGCAAGGATAAGTGCCAGGAGGGAGGGATGGATGGACAAGGGAGTTGTGTTTGGTGCCATCCCTGCAGAAAACATAAATTTGGGGGAGGGGAGTGGGAAAAAATCTGCTTGGTGGTAAGATCCCATTGGAGACAGCAGAAGTTCCAGAGAATTAGGGTGCTTGACGCTGAGGCTGGTGGGGTGGTAGGTGAGGACAAGAGGAACCCTATCCCTGGTAGGGTGGCGGGACGATGGGGTAAGAGAAGATGTGCATGAAACGGAACAGATGTGGTTGAGCACAGTGATGATTTTGGAAGAAGGGAAGCTCCTTTCTTCGAATAAAGAAAGGTGCTCCCACTGTAACCTCCTGCAAATCGGCAAGACCTGACGTAGATTGCGAGACCGTTTCGCCGAGCATCTACACTTCGTCCATCAAAATAACGGGATTTCCCAGTGGCCACCCATATTAATTCCACTTCCCATTCCCATTATGATATGTCAGTCCATGGCCTTCTCTAGTATCACAATAAGGCCACACTCAGATTGGAGGAAAAATACGTCAACCTGATGGTATGAACTTCAATTTCTCAAACTTACAATAATGCCTCCCCTTCACTACTCCTCATCTCCTTTCACCTCTCTCACCTTATCTCCTTGCTTGCCCATTGTCTCCCTCTGGTGTTCCTTTCCCCTTTTCTTTTATCCATGGCCTTCTGTATTGGACTCCCCTTCTCCTGCCCTGTATCTCTTTCACCAATCAACTTGTCAGCTCTTTACTTCATCCCCACCCCTCTCGGTTTCACTTGTCATCCTGTCTTTCTCTTTCTCCTCCCGCAACTTTTAAATCTGCTCCTTATTTTTTCCCGAGTCCTGCCAAAGGGTCTCGGCCTGAAACATCATCTGTACTTTTTTCCATAGATGCTGCCTGGCCTGCTGAGTTCCTTCAGCATTTTGTGTGTGTTCCTCGGATTTCCAACATCTGCAGATTTTCTCTTGTTTCTAATCATTCATCTTACCTTGATTCCCACAAATTCATATTATATATACCACACTAATGCTGTAGCATCTGCCTGTAATTTACAGTATGTTTAATATGTTTCAGAATCAAAGTCCGGTTTGCTATCACCGACTAATGCAAAATTTGTTTTGCAGCAGCAGTACCGTGCAAAGACAAAAATTAGTATAAATTACAAATTAGTGCAAAAAGGGAGTAATGAGATAATGTTCATGGACAGTTCAGAAATCTGATGGCGGAGAGGAAGCGGTTCCTGAATTGTTGAGCGTGGGTCTTCAGGCTCCTGTACCCCCCCCTCTGATGGTAATAATGAGAAGATGGGGTTGGTTGCCCGTCCTATCTCATGAAGTCAGGAAAGCCTGTGCAGGAGATTTTTTTCAAGAGGAAAAGCAATTGCACTGGGGCAGTTCCACCTTAACATTGGAAACCAGGGTCCAGTGATACGAGTGTGATCACAGACTGGGGGTCTTCCTAGTTGCAATGGATGACCATGACTTCTTCTGCACCTTGTCATGCCCTTTGCTCTCTCTGAGGCGCTGCAGAACTGCCATCCTGGCTGTTAGATCTCACCGTATATCTCATCGTCCCAGTCCTCCAGAGCTGACTTCACATGCAAGGTCAGGTATACACCAGGGTGTATGAGGTGCACAGGGAAGGGCTTGTTGAGTCCATTCTGGGGCAGCTCACTCACCTTTGGCCCCCATCAGACACTCAGCTCTCAGCTGTGGTTCTGAGTAGCTGTTTGCATGTGATAGCAGCCACACCCTGGTGCACCACTGCGACAGACAGGCCAAACCAGGTGGGGGTAGCTGGCAGGCTTCATAACCTGGTGAGGTCACTCACACTTCATGTGTAAATACACACTTACACATTCACACTTGCAGACTCACATTTACAGTATCCCTCACACACAAACATGTGCAGGACTCCAGGGCTACTCACAAACCAAAGCAAACACACAACTATAAGTTAGCATGACAATATTACAGGTTGGGGCACCAGGATTTTCCGTCTTTATTAACCTCAGTATATCAGCCGTCGGACCCTGTCAGCTCTCGACCAGTCTGTTTTTTTATATCATCTGAGCACTGAAATTCATTCAGTAACTGAGGTGTCTACCCAGCCCAAGCCTCATACTTCTTCCACATCAGGTGTGAGCCCTCCTCCAGAGAACACTCACAAGCCTACGATACCTTCCACAGTTATCCACAGTTATATTTCTACATTTATCAACCAATGTTGTAATAGCCAAAATCAGCTCAGAATTTAAATCAACTGCTGAAGTACTCTTTAAACCTTTCACATCAACTTTTCCCTCGCTTTTCAGAAACGAGAACGAATTGCTAAAAAGAAATACCTACGGCATAGCAGTAGAAATCATAAACAGGGCATTACAGTTGGCTCTCTGTAGAAGCTCAAATGTAGACGACATCAGTGGGAGAAGATAACGATTCTTAACAATAATGTTATTGAGAACTCAATAGTCAATACAGGGATGAAGGCCAATGTCTATCTTGGAAATAAGGAAGAAACCAGCACTGGCTGGTGAAGTGGAAGGGCGAATAAAGCTGATCTTCAGAGCCATCGTTTATGGGGTAGAGAGAGAATACAACTGACCTCTAGAGGGAATAGTATCAGGGAGAAGTTCAATGGCACAGTCTGAGTGTAAACTCAGTAGTTCACTCTTCACCAAATACCTCTCTCAGATCAGGATATTCAAGGGTCACATGCGCAAGGTCCAATGAGCAGTCAACATTGATTGAGGGACTTACTGCTGCAGCAGGTTCTTGGTGCACCATAGCCACTGGGGACGCAGGAGAGGTGCAGGACTCCAACGAGGAAGAGATCCAGTGACTCAAGAGAACTGTGGGTCACGAAGCCACAGCCACAGATAGCTAATTATCAGAGGGTCTTGGGAGGACTCGAGAAGATACAGAGAAATTGTTTCATGTGTCACATACCCCGTGACAGGGTAAAGAAGCAGCAGAAATGGAAAACAGTCACAACACACCGGAGGAACTCAGCAGGTCGTGCAGCATCCGTGGAAACGATGAGTCGATGTTTCCAGCCGGGGAAGGGGCAGAGACACTATAAAGAAGTTAGGGGTGGGTTGGAAGTAGAAGGCTGGTAGGTTCAATTGAAAAAACAGTAAATTGAAAGACAAAAGAGTGGGGGAGGGGAAGCGGGGAGATGATAGGCAGGAAAACAATGAGTAGTAGAAGGAGGCAGAACCATGAGGGAGGTGACAGGCAGCTGGAGGAGGGGGCAGAGTGAAATAGGGGTAGAGTAAGGGAGGGGGAAGGAATTACCGGAGGTTTGAGAATTCTATGTTCATACCAAGGGGCTGGAGACTACCTAGACGGTGTATGAGGTGTTGCTCCTCCAACGTGAGTTTAGCCTCATCATGGCAGTAGAGGAGGCCATGTATGGACATTTCTGAATGGGAATGGGAAGCAGAGTTGAAGTGGGTGGCTACTGGGAGATCCTGTCTGTTGTGGCGGACGGAGCAGAGGTGCTCGACGAAGCGGTCCCCAATCTGCGTCGGGTTTCACCGATGTAGAGGAGGCCGCACCGGGAGCACTGGATGCAATAGATGACCCCAACAGGCTCACAAGTGAAGTGTTGCCTCACCTGGAAGGACTGTTTGGGGCCCTGAATGGTGGCAACAGAGGAGGTGGAGGGACAGGTGTAGCACTTACGCTTACAGGGATAAATGCCGGGTGGGAGATCCGTGGGGAGGGACGTGTGGATAAGGGAGTCACGGAGGGACCGATCCCTGTGGAAAGCGGAGAGGGGTGGAGAGGGAAAGATGTGCTTAGTGGTGGGGTCCTGTTGAAGTTGATCCCAGCATCTGCAGATTATTTTGTGTTTAGAAATGGAAAACACTTTGAAGTCCAGTATTGCTGTTAACTAATTTTATTTGTTAGTAACTACGCAGCACAGTAACATAAATGCAGATATATCAAACAGGTTAGCAATGATTATATATAAGTAAGTGTGGAATATATATGAAAACTAAGCTTCTTCAAGTCTAGGGGTAAATAGATAGTCTTACGATTGTGAGTAAAGTTCAGTTCAGTTCGTGGTATTGAGTTGAGTAGTTATGGGGAGAGAGAGAGAGATTTGAGTCTTCAGGTGAGCTGACGCCATCGATCTTCCCGTTGTCCTCCGAAACCCTTTAGAAGTCACTGACTGTGACCACAACAAAGGAGATCATTCTTCTGTTGTGGAATTATCAACCCAGGCGAGGATTAGACACAAGAATAACTCCCCATGGTCACACCCTTTTCACACTGCAAGAGCTACTGATCGATCCTCCAAAACCCACTTTTTCTGTGGGCACAACAAAGCTCATTCAGTGTCCAATACCTTGTGCCTGTAGGTCTATCATCTGACCTTTTATTTATCTCACCATGCTGAATACCAACAGTCTCACAAACAGCTCCTCCCTTCTCTCTCTGTAATAAAGTGGAAGCTACTACTGTCCTTGCAAAAGTGTAAACACCACTCAAAGCAGACTTTGCCTCCCTCTCTCTTTCTTTCTCTCTCTTTTTAACAAGGTGTCTGTGTTGAACAACTCCTTCTCTCTTTTCGAAAGCACAGTTCATTGGGATAATGCCGGACCCCGTCACACCCCCGCCTTCAAAAGAAAAATGTTGACGCAGGCAAAAATTTTAGTTTGAATGTAAATTACAGAGTTTGAAACAATACATGTATAATCATCAGTTAACAAAGCAGAATGTGTACAATTCCTAACTTAACATCTGGATAAACAATTAGCTATAATGTTGTCAGTACCTTTCATTTGTTTGATTTTCAGGTCATATTCTTGCAATATCAGACTCCAATTTAATAACCTTCTATTCTTATCATTCACCTTAGTTTGAAACACCAACGGATTGTGATCCGTGTAAACCACAAGTGGTCCCTGGGCAGGTCAAACATAGACATCAAAATGTTGTGAAGCCAGAATAAGTGCTAGTAATTCCTTTTTAACAGTGGAATAATTTTTCTGGTGCCCATTAAATTTCTTTGAGAAATTAGCTACTGGGTGTTCAATGTGATCCACACCCTTCTGCAACAGTACTGCCCCAGCAGCTTCATCAATAGCGTCTGTTGCTATCGAGAATGGTTTTGAAAAATCAGGTGCTTTGAACACAGGGTGATAACATAGGATGGTTTTCAGACGATCAAATGCCTCCTGGCAAAAATCACTCCACACAAGTATTTCACTCTTCCCTGGGTGTTTTGTTAGGGGAAGAATGATGTCAGCAAAGTTCTTACAAAACTTACGATAATACTATTCCTAAAAATCTTCTCAAAGCTTTCTTGCCAGTCGGAACAGGAACCTCAGCAATAGCTTGAATCTTGCCCTGTACAGGAGCCAATTGGTCCTGGCCTACAACATAGCTCAGATATGTAACTGTGGCATGGCTAAACTCACTGTTAGCGAGGTTCACAGTAAGATTGGCCTTAGAAAGTCTGTGGAAAAGGTCAAACAATCCATTTTTCTCATTCCTACGACCTTTATTCTGACTTGTTGCCATTACATCATCGTGAATAACATCATAACCTTGAAAGTGCTTACCTCCAAACATCAAAACAAAATTCAACAGAGTGCCCCATACTTCCTCAGCAGGCCTTTGTCCTGCAAGCAGGGTCAAAGGTCGCACAACCAATCAAACCTTCACAAGTACTTTATTCAAAGGTTCAGAAACAACATTTTTTTCTAATACTTTCAACAAAATATACCTCACCAATTTTTATCTCATCACTAACTTTTAGAACACTGTCTAATATAAGTGACTGAGAATCCTCAATTTCCACTGGTACCAAGGTTAACCCCTTACTCACTGAACCAAGACCATCTGACACAGAAGAACTGCATTCCTTTCCAACCAAGTTAGTCACCTCAGACCTTAACTGAGCTTTAACACAAGGTTCAGTACCCTGTGAATCCACAGGTACTTCAAAAACCTGAACATGGGCAATCGGGACAGCTGTCTCTTCTGGGCTTTCATCACTTGTCCCAGTTTCAAATTCAAGGTCGCCCGGAACTTCCCAGCTACTCCCTGGCAAACTCTCATCTGGAGTAAACTCAACCTCATGGGTTGAAACAACTTTGTCTGCTTTCTTAGCAGACCCCCGCAGGGTGGCGGCATCCTCTTCCTCTAGGTTTGCCCTTACATCATAGGGGACACAACTTTTAAATTCATCAAACAAAACAAGCTCTTCTGAGCTGTAAAAATCATCAGGATCTGACACTAAACCTCTCTGCTGCCACATTTCCCTTTTGAACTCTCTCTGTTTGTCTGCCTCTCTAGCCTCATGGTTCCTCTGGCTTTCTGCTTCATCAGCCTCGAGCTGTTTTATTTGCAATTTATGCTCCGTTTTTAATTTTTCCCACTGAAGCTGAAGCTCAGCCTCAGTAAGTACCTAACCTTCAGCAAACATTTTCAACACATCCTCAGTAAATTGCTTTATCAAAACATAATATTCAACTATTTTTCTTTGAATTTCTACATTAGTCATACTCTCCGTTACTGTCTTAAGGTCCAATTCCTCAACAATTTTCTGCAACTCATCCTTTTTAGCTCTCTTCAAAACCACAGGGTTTGGGGATGCCAGAAATTTCCTAACGTCCATTTCTGCTGTTTTTCCACACAACCAAATCAAAAGATATTTTCCCCAATCAATTAAAACAAGCCCCCCCAACCAATTTGTTCATATCTCGCAAGCAGGCCCCAATTTTGTCATGTACCCTGTGACGGGTTAAAGAACCAGCAGAAATGGAAGACACTTTGGAGTCCAGTATTGCTAATAACTAATATCATTTATTAGTAACTATGCAATACAGTAATATAAGTGCAGATATATCAAACAGGTTAGCAATGATTATATATAAGTAAGTGTTCAATATATATGAAAACCAAGCTTCTTCAAGTCTAGAGCTAAATAGATAGTCTTACGATGATGAGTAAACTTCAGTTCAGTTCGTGGTATTGAGTTGAGTAGTGATGGAGAGAGAGAAAGAGAGACTTGAGTCTTCAGGTGAGCTGACGCCATCGATCTTCCCGTTGTCCTCCGAAATCCTTTAGAAGTCACCGACTGTGACCACAACAAAGGGGGTCATTCTTCTTTGGTGGAATTATCAACCCAGGCGAGGATTAGACACAAGAATAACTCCCCAGGTCACACCCTTTTCACACTGCAAGAGCCACTAATCGATCCGCCTGATCAATCCTCCAAAACCTACTTTTTCTGTGGGCACAACAAAGCTTATTCGGGGTCCAAAACCATGTGCCTGTAGATCTATCATCTGACCTTCTATTTATCTCACCATGCTGAATACCAACTGTCTCATAAACAGCTTCTCCCTTCTCTCTCTGTAATAACGTGGAAGCTGCTAATGTCCTTGCAAAAGTGTAAGCAAGCTGCCGAAAAACCATAACACCATCTCAAAACCGTCTTTGCCTCTCTCTTTCTTTTTACAAGGTGGCTGTGTTGAACAACTGCTTCTCTCTTTTCGAAAGCACAGTTCATAGGGGTAATTCAGGACCCCGTAACAGATGGTGGTTGGCCCCATGGTCAAACGAAGTGGCTTTGTTCGGTATTTGATTACTCCAGAGCCGATGGGCTTGCCATTTAAAGATAGAACCTTTCAGGGCAAGGGACAGGCCTCAAACCCCAGAGCCCAGAATTCTATTGCAAAGTCTACAATAGATCGGACCCTCCCTTGGCTTCCCAGTCACTGGGTCATAAAAAATCTGTTCATGGGTGACCACGAACATCTTTAGATCACAGCAAGTTGGAGATTGCTGGAACCATAGGGCCGTTGCCCACTCTAGTGCACAATCTGTCGACAGAGATATAATGTAGACAGTCTTGGATTTATCAGACTGAAAGACTGAGGGCTGGAGCTCAAAGACAAGGGCACACAGAATAAGAGCAGCTGCCAGAATTGCCATTATAACATTGGGAAGCAGGGATTTTAGGTTCTTTGGCTGGCACATTTGCAGCTGGCAGAACCAGTCAGGCATTGGCATTGCACCAGGACAAGGATCTTGAGGAAGGCATGCATGCAATTGCTAAAGAGACTCAGCTCACTGCTTCGCAGCACCCATAATCTTCTGTGGCTGCTTTTGGTGTGTACCAAGCAAGGCTCCCAGCTTAGCAACGGCAGCACAGAACAGTTCCTTCTCCACTGGGTCCATCTTGATGGACCAGTCCTGCAGTCACAACTGACCTGGTGACTTTAGTTTTAACTTCCCTCAAACTGCTTTCTACCTTGCTCCTTAAAATCTCTGTTGAGGCCCTCCTTGCTTTTCCTACCTATGTCATTGGTACCAATACGCACCAAGACTTCTGGCTGTTCTCCCTCCCCCTTTGGAGTGCTACGGAACTGATCCAAGACATTCCTGAACCTGGCACCTGGGAGGCAACATACCATCCGGTTGTCTTTATAGTGCCCACAGAATCTCATCTCTATTCCTCTGACTATGGAATCTCCTATCACCACTGCAGTCCTCTTCACCTCTCTGCTCTCCTGAACCACAGTGTCAGACTCAGTCACTGTGGCTCCTCCCAGTAGGTTGCCCTCCTCACAGTATCTAAAGTCGTAAACTTATTATCGAAGGGAAAAGCCACTGGGGTTCTCTGCACTGTCTGCCCATTTCCCTGCCTTCTCCTGATATTCATTCTGTTACCTGCCTCTTGTAACCTGGGCGTGACCACCTCGCTGTATTTTTATTTATTTACTTATTGAGATACAACGCAGAGTAGGACCTTCCAGTCCTTCGAGCCACAGTGCCCAGCAACCCCCTATTTAACCATAGCCTAATCACGGGACAATTTACAATGACTAATTAACCTACATCTTCGGACTGTGGGAGGAACCCAGAGCACCCAGAGGAAACCCACATGGAGAAGGTAAAGACTCCTTACAGACCCGGGTCACTGGTACTGTAAAGCCTTGTGCTAACCACTATGCTACCATCTTGCCCTGCGGCTCCTATCCATCGCTCCTTCACCCTCCTGTATAAACCAAAGGTTGTTGAGCTGCAGCTCCAGTTCCTTAACTCATTCTCCGAGGAGCTGCCTCTGGGTGCACCTGATGCAGTTGTGGTGATCCAGGAGGCTAGAATCCCCTAGAATGCCCACATCCCACACACAGAACAACGCACTTCCCCTGGAGCCATTCTCACTACACTAGCTGTGCCTGACCAGACGGGGAGTGATGAATGAATGAAAGAAAGAAACTTGTCAGATATTTACCTCACCCGAGTGAGAAGCCGAGGCCACTCCAATACTGGCCCACTCTCTCTGATTGCTCCTGCCTTATCTTTATTCGCCCTTTCTAATGAATCCCGTTGACTGATTGGCCACAGTCTAATTCCCAAGACTGCCGTGAAACACTGTCTTTTTAAACTCCTTGATGGTACAATGAGAAGAGGGCGTGTCCTGGGTGATGGGGGTCCGAATGATGCATCGCCTTTTGAAGATGTGCTTGATGCTGGGGAGGCTCGAGCTGTGGTGGAACTGGCTGACTTTGCAGCCCTCTGCAGCTTTTGCGCGCAGCGCCCCTTTCATACTCAGTGGTAATACAACCAGTCGGAATGCCAATTATCCTACTAGCAGGTACAACTTTGGAACGTGGGAAGGAACCGGAGCACCCTGAGGAAACCCACGTGGTTATGGGATGAACATACAAACTCCTTACAGAAGTGGCCCATTCTGACACCCCAACTGGGATTAGCATGAAGCTAACCATTATGCCACTGTGGCATCCCAAATTACAACATCTGCAGACGTTTGTTAGAGTCTTTGGTGACAGAGCAAGTCTCCTCACAATCCGAAAGAAAGTTGTTTACACTTTCTTTACTATTTGCACGATTTGATTGAGGTGTTTCAGTGGTCAACTGACTCAGCAGCTGTGGCCTGCAACCAACGGGTTCCCAGACCGGTGTCACTCACCTCAGTGGCTCTGTGGTAGCGGACTCACATTTGGGGACTCTGCGGTTTGATATTTAATGTTCTGTGTGTTATTTGTTTACTTTCTAATTGTGCAGTTTGTTTTTTCCACACCATTTTCACACCATTGGGTGTGCGATGGCATTTGTTGTGTGGGTTTTTTTCTTTAAACTGGTTCTATTGTGTTTCTCTGTTTAGCGGCTGCCTGCAAGTAGATAAATCTCAAGGTTATATACTGTATACACACTTTGATAATAGATGTACTCTGAACTTTGAACTTTGATTAGACCCAGAGTAGATCATCTGAGATGTTGACACTCAGTAACCAGAAGCTGTTTACCCTTCCCACCCTCAGTGCGGTCTGGTGTGTGAGTTTGCCAGAGTTTAAGGAAAGCACTTGTTCACTGCAGATCAAATTAGCCTGGAAAGTGTGTAGGTTTGAATGAAGCAATGAGGTAAGAAAAAGCAGAAAGCTTTGTACAGAAGTCACAGCTCGCTGAAGTCAAGTTAATAATATACTTATAGCTTTCTTCTAAGAAGGAAACTCAGAAAGACAACAAGACTCATGTGGGCAAAATTTCACTTCCCCCAGCAGGAGATGAAGTCGATGTGGATGGGAAAGAGGGCAGAACCCCATCCAGTTTATGGATCATCGTTGCAAGTTTCAGGCCTGCCGGATGGGGGAATGAGGGAAGAGGGAGGTTCCTGGGAAGCATGACAGGATCGGGGGGGGGGTATTGTTGAGCAGGGCAGTGATTTAAGGTAATGAGAATATGTGTAGACTTGTTTATCACCACAGGAGCTGGAAAACATGAGGCAGATTAATCACCACCCACTGGCAAACCACGTTGGTTCATTTATATCTGTCCAGTTGAGGGTGTAACAGGAGCAGCCCTTCTGTCATCTTGCTGCCAAACTCCCTTCCAGCCCAGCCACACGGCTGTATGTCTCTAACCACCGGGAGGGGGATTTCCGAGATCCCTCCCACATGGAGGAAGCCCATCCCCTCCACTCAATGTACCCCCTTCTGTTCCCACAGCAGAATCAAAGCCAATATCTCTTGCCTCCATTTGCCAGAATTAGATCAGGAAAAGAAGAAATCCGATCTCAGGCTGCCGATGGGAGACGTGACAGTTGGGATTGAGGGGAGGCACGATTGGGTGTGGGGTGGGAGAAGAGGTGGCGAGATTCTGATACTATTTTAACTCTGGTTTCTGTTGGTATTTGCAAAGTTACCTCATCATCAACTCAGATTTAGGAAAGAGAGGCCAAGTTCGGCAAAGTTGCTTGGTTTTCTGTTTGGCATCACAGACAGAATCGTGGAAGGGCAAACAGTAGTGGCTGAAGTGCACAAAGCTTAAAATTGAATGATCGTTAAGCAGAAGTAGAATATGCGGGAGGTGTATGTGTGGGGATTAATGGACAGAGAACATCGTTGTGCTTGTATTAGATGCAGGATCGATTAGAACCACTTCACGAGCTAGACGTGGGGAGGATCAACTGTCTTATTCCCAAGCCTGCGTCTGATGTGATGCTGGGAGGGTGAAGAGAATGGCTTGTAGGGACCAGGAAAGGAGGACGACAGAAAATCCGGTGGGAGTTAGCGAGGTCATCTCCAGGGAGAGAGGAACAAAAAGTAATGCTGACATTTAATGGTGAGGGACTGTGAGTCATAGGAATCCTGAGGTTTGCCTGTGACAGCCAACATAAAACATAAAATACAGATCGTCGAACATCAAATACAGAATGTCGAACATAGAACAGAGAGCATCAAAAATGATAACACACTACTGTGCTGCATCCCACGATGTGCCATTCTTTAAACCTACTCCAATATTATTTTAACCCATCTCTCCAACATAACTAACCCTCCTTCATTCCTATGCTTATCTAAGCATCTCTTAAATGATTCTAATATATCTGCCTCTACTTCCACCCCGATGGTACATACCATCCACCCGTAACTCTTGTGTAACAAACACTTACTTCTGACATCATCCAATCACAGTCTCTGAATTGTTTCCATCCTCCAATCACCTTAAAGCTATGCCCTCTCATAATAGCCATTGTTGCTCGGGGAAGAAGTTATTGGCTATTCTCTGTTACTATGCATCTCATCATTTTATACAGCTCTCTCAAGTCGCCTCTCATCCTCCTTCGCTCCAAAAAGAAAAGCTCTCACTCACTCAACCTTTCCTCATAAGACATGCTCTCTAAATCAGGCAGCATCCTGGTAAATCTCCTCTGCAATCTCGCTAAAGCTTCCACACCCTTCCCATAATGAGATGACCAGAACTGAACACAATACTCCAACCAGAGCTGAGCAAAATACTCTGACCGGAACTGAACACAATAATCCACGTGTGGTCTAACTAGGATTTTATAGAGCTGCAACATTATCTAGCATCTTTTGTAGTCAATCCCATGACTGATGAAACTGAAAACTCCATAGGATTTCTGAATCTCTCAGCTTGTCCGCAGCTTGGAGTGATCTATGAGCATAGACTGCCCATGTGCAGGTACAGAGAGCAGTCAGTGGAGGAAATCACACATGGGTGTTAATCACCAAACGGTTCGAGGTGGAGAGGAGTGACTTGCCCCTATCCCCACAGTGGGGACGGTCCCTATGATACTGTGCACAGTTACACTCTCTGCCCCTGAGGAAGGTCCGACTCCCTTCTGCTGGGAAAAAGGTGAAAGATCGTCAGACCAATTGCCAGGATGGTGGTGTTGGGTTGGGGAGGGGGTGTCTGTTGTTTAGAGAGATTGAACAAACAGGACATGTACAGAAAGAGATTGAGGTGTGGGGTCTCTTTGTTCTTACAGGAAATATCAGGAGGTTTACCTCAGGGATAAAAGGTCAGACTAAGGGGTTTGGGATGGGGAGAGTTTCTTCACCACAATGGTGGGAGTCTTGGAAATTTCTCCTCTCTCCAATCCCTAGAGCTTGGTCAGAGGGGAGAGGCAAGACTGAGAGGAGTAGGGGATGAAGGAGAGGTTTAGTACAGGGGGCGTGGGGCTGATAAACTGGGAACTTGCTATAGGGAGGAATGGTGACGAGGGCTGAATGGCCTGCTTACAGTTTCTGTTCCTGATCTTTTAGGAGGGTGAAGTGTGTGTGCACAAGATGGTGGGGGGAGGGTATGACCACAGCCATCTTTGGTGTGAAATGCTGCTGGAGAGGGCAGGGGAAAGAGATAAATCTAGCTTACCCTCTACCAACCCAACCCTCCCTGCGCATCAGCTCCCCCAAATTCTCTGACCTGCCTCTCAAACCCTGTAACCTCCCCCCCCCCACCAATTTGACCCTCCCTGTGTAGTGGACCCCCGCACACTCTCTCTCTTCCTTCTACCCCTGCTCTTCTCCCCTTAAACTCACCCTCAGTCTGACACCCCAAACCTCCCTCCTTACCCTTGCTTGCTCCCCTACTCATCTGCCACCCTCTCCTCAGCCACTCTCCCTCCCCTCACTCTCACTCCAACTCTCACACACCACACCTCCTTCTCTCGCCCTGCTCTCCCTCCACTCTCCCTTCCCTCCCAATCACCCCCTCCCTCTCCATCCACTCTCACCCACCCATCCTCACCCTCTTTACCTTCCGCATCCCCTCACTCCACCAGTACTGTTTCCCTTCCCCACACTCACACATATCCTGTCCCCCACACTCTCCCCTCCTTCTTTCCCCATTCTACCCCAATCTAAACTCTCCTCATATCTATTCTCCCTCCATGCTCTCTCCATTTCATCTTCCTCTTCCTTCCCCATACGCAGTCGTCCCTCTCTTCTCACACTCTATCCCCCCACTCCATCAATCCAACATTTTCATATGTTCCCCCACCCTCTAAAACTTCAGTCCCCACACCTTCATCTATGTTCTCCTTCCCCTCTCTCTCCCCAAATACTCTTCTCCCACTCTCTCCCTCACTCACACACTATCTCAACCACCATCCTCTCCAACCTCTTCCCTCCTCTCACCCTTCTCACTCCTTCCCTGCTCCCTCTCCCACCATCTCTTTCCCTACTCTCTCTACACACCCTCTCCTCTACCTAGTGCTGCACAATTTCACCCCATCCCCATACCCTCTTACCCATTCTCTCCCTCATCCCTTCCCCTTCTCTCTCCTGTCTCTCTCTCCCCACCCTCTCCTTTCACTCTTGTATCTAATATTCTCCTTCTCTACACAGACTTCCACCTCCCTCTTTCTATCCTGGCCTTTGTATTTCCCTCCCATTCTCCCTTTCTCATCTCTTCCTCCCTCTCTCCCTCTTTTCCCTCATCTTTCACTTCCTCTCTCCCTCTATCACTCACTTTTCCTCCTTCTCTCACTCTCTCTTTCTCATTCCCTCTCTCCTGTCTTCCTCACTCCCTCTCTCCCTCTCCCTCTTCCACTCTCCCCCTCTCCCTTTCTTGTCCTCCCTCCCTCTCCCCATCCCTTCTCTTCCCTATTCTCTTCCTCCCTCTCTCACTTCCACTTTCCCTTTCTCCCTGCCTCCTATCACTTATTCCCTTCCTTCCTTCCCACCCCTTCCTACCTATCTCTTTTTCTCTGCCTCCTCCGCTGCCTCTCTCTCTCATTCTATTCCTCCCTTCCTCAATCTCCATACCCTTGCATACTCTGCGTCCCCTGTTCTCAGCCGTCCTATCTCTCTCATTCCCTCCCTTTCTCACTCCTCTCTCTCATATTCCCTCTCTCCCTCTCTTCCCTTGTTCTCCTATCCCCTCCTTCCCTCTTTCTCTCCCTCCTCTCTCTTTGTCTTTTTCAGACAGAGGTAGCCTCCGGCACCCCACACACCTGGGTCTACAGCCTGAAATCTTCTCTGGAGAGGAGTGTATTGGAGGGGTCGTGACTCACGTGACAGCACTGCCCATTACCTGGTCGAAAGACACGCCACCTGCCAATCAAGGTTTGACCCCCTTCCTCACCCATCAATGCACACCTAACCATTGGCCCCTTTGATTAGCCTTGCACTTGGCCTTGGGCAATTGACCTTTGTAATCAGCTTAACTCTGCTGGCACCGAGTCATTGGGCCCTTGTGACTTACCTGGGCTGGACACTACAGGACTATTTCACTACAAAGCTGCCATGTGTGCTGAGCCCTCCCTCTTTTGCTATCTCTGAGGGACCACCCTGCTGTTGGAGAGTTTGTGCATTGAACAGGGTTGGGGGTGTGGGTATTGTCCCTAAGCACAGAGCCGTGCCTGCACAAAGTCAAGGGGTACCAGGTATCGCATTGACTTTTCCCTGGGTTGTATGTGTGTGCGTGTACTTTGTTCCCAGGTGATTTTGTTAATTGTCCGCGTGTGTTTTATTGCCCATCCGACTACTGTGAATTGTGCGCTTGCGCGTGTTGCTTCTGTTGCCATTTTCCCACGCTTGTCTTCTGTAAATAAAATCTTTTGCTACCAAGGCTGCGTGTCCAGAGTCCTTGTCCGGGAGACTTACCGAATCTGTTTCCTCACGTATAACAAGGAGTGGATGTCCATCCCACCACTACCTGTTGGGTTGTTTACATGGTGTCCTGGGTCGGTCTGGGACCCTGCGTGACAGCCTCTCTGTGTGACTGACCATGAATTTCCTCCTTACTGCGGGGACTTATTGTGGTGAATTGATAGAATTCATTGCCATATGCAGCTGTGAGGGCCAAGTGTTTACGAATATTTAAGGCAGAAGTTGAGAGAGTCTTGATTAGTCAAGGCATGAAGGTATACAGGGAGAAGGCAAGTGATTGCGGCTGAGAGGGAAAATGGATCAGCTGTGATGAAATAGCAGAGCAGACTCGATGGGCCAAATGGCCTAATTCTGCTCCGGTATCTTATCGTCTTCTGAGTCACAGAGCCCACAGTGCTGGGCAGGCCCTTTAGCCCATCATGTCATGTAGCCCTTTCCCCATCTCCACTATTTGTCCCCATTGGGATCCCATCCCTCTAAACTCTGTCTATTGAAGTGCTCTTGTGACAATGCCCCAGGAAATCATCATCCATCATCAAGAACCCCCTCCCCAGACCATACGCTCTTCTTGCTGCTGCCGTTGGACAGGAAGTTCGGGAGCCTTCAGTGCTACATCAGTGGGTTCAGGAACAATTATTTACCATTCAAGTTCAGGAACAATTATCACCTGGCTCCTGAATCAGTGTGAATAATATCACTCATCTCAACACTGAACTGATTCCACAACCGATGAACCCACACTCCAGGACGTTAAAACTCATTTTCTCAATATTATTTATTACCTTATTATTTATTATTAATAGTTTTGTTGTATGCACAGTTTGTCATCTTTTGCACATCAGTTGCTTGAATGGCTGCGTGTAGGTTTTCATTGATTCTATTGTATTTTTATTGAATTTTCTCTGCAAGAAAATGGATCTCAGGGTAGCATATGGTGACATATACGTACTTTGGTAATAAATTTACTTTTAACTTTCAACCACCTCCGTGTTTCATCACCTCCTCTTACAGTCCGGTCCAGATATCAGCCTCGCTGCCTGTGTAAAGTAATTACCCCTCAGATCCACTTTAAACCTTCTCTCACCTCTCCCCTTGGCCCTCTCAGAAACCAGAATATAGAACAGTGTAGCACAGGAGGAGGTCTAGTTCACTTGTTTGTGAAACACAGGTTAAATGACTTATTTTGGATCATTGGACTCTCTTCCAGGGAAGGTGGGACTTGTACAGAAGGGATAGCTTACACCTCAGTTGGAAGGGTATGCTGCTGCTCCACTGTGGGGTTTAAACTTGAGCTGCATGTGGATGGGAACCAGAGTGCCGGAACAGATAGCCGAGAGGTTGTGGAGACAGATGTTATTAAGATCTCAGACAGATATATGTCCTGAGCTACGTATATTTCAATGCGAGAAGTGTCATAGGAAAGGAAGATGAGCTTAGGGAATGGATCAACACATGGAATTATGATATTGTAGCGACTAGTGAGACTTGGTTGCAGGAGGGGCAGGATATCCCAGGCTCAAAATTCTGGAGTTCCCCTGTTTTAGACACAATAGAGCTGGAGACTGTTACTTGTCAGGGAAAATGTCACAGCACTTCTCAGTCAGGACATACTGAAGAACTCATCTGGTGCAGCAACTAAGGAATAAGAAAGGTATGACCACATTAATGGGGCTACATTAATCCAACAGTGTGAGGGATTTAGAGGAACAAATTTGTTGAAAGATCGCAGACTGTTGCAAGAAACATAAGGTTGTGATAGTGGGTGATTTAACTTTCCACATATTGCCTGGGATTCCCATACAGTAAAAGGGCAAGATGGGACAGATTTTGTCAAATCTGTTCAGAAATGTTTCCTTAATCACTATGTCACAGTCGCAACAAGAGGGTGTGTGATACTTGATCTTCTATTAGGGAATGAGATAGGGCAGGTGACAAAGGTTTGTGTAGGGGAACACTTAAGATTTCATGATCATAATACCATTAGTTTCAAAGTAAATATCGAAAAGATAGGTCTGATCCATGGGTTAAGATTCTAAATCATAAAAAGGCCAATTTTGATTGTATTAAAAATGATCTGGCAAGTGTGGATTGGGACTGGCTGTTTTCTGGCAAAGTTGTACTTGATAAGTCGGAGGCCTTCAAAACTGAAGTTTTGAGAGTACAAAACATGTATGTGCTTGTCAGAATAAAAGGTGAAAATAACAAGTATAGGGTAACTTGGCTTTCAAGAGATATTGAAGGCCAGGTTAAGAAAAAAAAGGTGCATTGCAGCAATAGGCAGGTAGGATCAAATGAGTTGCTTATGGAGTATAAGAAATGTGAAAGAACACTAAGGAAATCAGAAGGGCTAAAAGAAGGCACAAGGTTGCCCGAACAAACAAGGTGAAGAAGAATTCTAACAAGTTCTATAGATAAGTTAAGAACAATAGGAGTGCAAGGGACAAATTTGGTCCTCTAGAAGATCAGACTGCCTTGAGCCAAAAGAGATGGGGGGAGATCTTAAATGACATTTTATTTTGCATCTGTATTTACTCAGGAGATGGATGTAGAGTGTACAGAAGTGGGACAAAGTGGAATCAAATTCATGGACCCTGTACAGATGACAGAGCAGGAGCAATTTGTTACCTACAGACAAATCAGGGTGGATAAAGTCCCAGGGCCTGACAAGGTGTTCCCTTCAACTAGTGAGAGGCAAGTGCAGAAATTGCCAGGGCCCAAGCAGAGATATTTAAATCATTATTAGCGACAGATGATATTCCAGATGATTGGAGGATGGCCAATGTTGTTCCACTTGTTTAGGAAAAGCTCTGAAAACAAACCAGAAAATGCTAGGCTGGTTAGCCTGATATCAGAGGTGGAAAAGTTACTGAACGATATTCCAAGTGACCGGATATATGCAGTGAGTCTTTGGATAGACATGGACTGATTAAGGGAAGTCAGCATGGCTTTATGCATGGTAGGTCGTGTCTAACCAATTGTATAGAGTTTTTTGAGGAATTTACCAAGAAGGTTGATGAAGGAAAAGCACTACAGTGAGAAAAACTATCATGGCTTGCAGTGGGATCTGGACCAGCTGGAAAGGTGGCTGAGAAATGGCAGATGGAATTTAATGCTGACAAGTGTGAGGTTTTGCACTTTGGTAGGGCCAACCAAGGAAGGTCTTACACAGTGAATGGTAGGGCAGTGAAGAGTGCTATAGACCAAAGGGACCAGGATCACAAATCCACAATTCATTGAATGTGGCATCACAGGTAGACAGGGTTGTAAAGAAGGCTTTTGTCATATTGGCCTTCATAAATCAAGGTATTGAGTACAGGAGTTGAAATTCCAAAAGATGTGATGTTATACTGAAATTGTATAAGATATTAGTGACGCCTATTTGGGGTACAGTGTGCAATCTGGTGGGTCACCTACCTGCAGGAATGATGTAAGTAAGGTTGAATAAGGTTACAAGAATGTTAAGGCAAGATCGATTGGATAGGACTTCATTCTTTGGAAAGTAGATAATTGAGAGAAGATTTGATAGAGGTATACAAGATTATAAGGAGATTAGTTAGGGTAAACGTTAGCAGGTTTTTTCCACTGGGGTTGTATAGGACTACAACTTGAGGTTATGGGTTAAGGGTGAGGTGAAAACTTTCAGGGGAAAATTAGAGGAATCTTCTTCACTCAGAGGGGCATGAGTGTGGAATGAGCTGCTGGAGGAATTGGTGCATGCAAGCTCGATTTCAATGTTTAAGAGAAGTTTGGATAGGTACATGGATAGCATGGGTATGGAGGGCTATGGTCCTGGTGCAGGTCGATGAGAGTAGACAGATTAAATAGCTCAGCAATAACTAGATGGGCTGAATGGCCTATTTCTGTGCTGTACTTTCTATGACTCTGCCATTGTGTCCAAACAGATTCTCTCTACCCTTTCTATGTTCCTCTTAATCTCATTTACGAGGGGTGATTGATAAGTTTGTGGCCTAAGATCGAAGGAGTCAATTTTAGAAAACCTAGCACATTTATTTTTCCTACATTTACACACTTAGTCCAGCGGTCGTGGAGCATACGGATCCCTTCTTTGTAGAAGTCGGCATCTTGGACCTCCAGAAGTGGTCCACAGCAGGGGTGATTGATAAGTTTGTGGCCTAAAGGAGAAGTAGATGAGGAGAAACTTTAAACTTTCTGCATATTCACTCAAAGAGTTGAACTGCACGTGTGTGTAGCGGGAGCTGTGTAACTCATCTCCTATTGAACTTACCAATCACCCCTACTGTGGACCACCTGGACGTCCAAGATGCTCTCATTACATGCACATGCAGTTCAACTCTTTGAGTGATAGTGCAGAAAGTTTGAAGTTTCTCCTCATCTCCTTCTACTTTAGGCCACAAACTTATCAATCACCCCTGCTGTAGACCACTTCTACAAAGAAGGGATCCGTATGCTCCATGACTGCTGGAATAAGTGTTTACATGCAGGAGGGGACTATGTTGAAAAATAAATGTGCTAAGTTTTCTAAAATTGACTCCTTCTACACTAGGCCACGAACTTATCAATCACCCCTCGTATATACCCAACAACTTGCCCTCCACAGCTACCTGTGGCAATGAATTCCACAGATTTACCACCCGCTGATGAAAGAAGTTTCTCGTCATCTCTGATCTAAAGAGATATTCTTGTATTCTGAGTCTGCGCCTTCTGGCCCAGAATCTCTCAAGATAGGAAACATCCTCTTCAAGTCCACTCTGTCTAAGCCTTTCAATATTCAGTAGGTTTCAATGAGATGCCCCCTCATTCTTCTAAACTCCAGTGAGTACAGGCCCAGAGACATTCAAATCCTCTTGTGCAATAACCCTTTCATTCCTGAAAACATACGTCTGAACCTTCTCTGGACCCTCTCCAAATGGGAGGTGTATCTAACCATGGGGAAGACGGTGATGGAGTGAGACACAGTTGAAAGGAAGATAAACATAAACTGAGAAGTTTGGGGGAAAAAGGAACTGGGCGGAGTGGAGGTTCACTGTGTAAGGTTTGCTGCAAGTGGCAGAGAAAATCGTTAAGAAGCTGACAGGATGCTAGTTTTATAAATAAATTACAGAATTGAGATGGTACAACAGATACCAGTTCTGTCAATCTGTACATAGAGTTGATGCAGCAGGAAATACATTGCGGACATTACCCACCCTGCAAACTGCCTTTTGCAAAAGTTCCATCCTGGAAAGCACTTGCAAGGTGATTAAAACAAAAAACTTAATGCAAACTAGCATTAAGCATTATCATGGAAAAGGATAGAATCAGAGAGGACAGGAACATTTTTAATTGGGGAAAGGCAAATTATGAGGCTATAAGGCTAGAACTTGCGGGTGTGAATTGGGATGATGTTTTTGCAGGGAAATGTACTATGGACATGTGGTCGATGTTTAGAGATCTCTTGCGGGATGTAAGGGATAAATTTGTCCCGGTGAGGAAGATAAAGAATGGTAGGGTGAAGGAACCATGGGTGACAAGTGAGGTGGAAAATCTAGTCAGGTGGAAGAAAGCACACATGAGGTTCAGATGGGTCTATTGAGGAATATAGGGAAGCAAGAAAGGAGCTTAAGAAAGGGCTGAGAAGAGCAAGAAGGGGGCATGAGAAGGCCTTGGCGAGTAGGGTAAGGGAAAACCCCAAGGCATTCTTCAATTATGTGAAGAAAAAAAGGATAACAGGAGTGAAGGTAGGACCGATTAGAGATAAAGGTGGGAAGATGTGCCTGGAGGCTGTGGAAGTGAGCGAGGTCCTCAATGAATACTTCTCTTCGGTATTCACCAATGAGAGGGAACTTGATGATGGTGAGGACAATATGAGTGAGGTTGATGTTCTGGAGCATGTTGATATTAAGGGAGAGGAGGTGTTGGAGTTGTTAAAATACATTAGGACAGATAAGTCCCCGGGGCCTGACGGAATATTCCCCAGGCTGCTCCACGAGGCGAGAGAAGAGATTGCTGAGCCTCTGGCTAGGATTTTTATGCCCTTGTTGTCCACGGGAACGGTACCGGAGGATTGGAGGGAGGCGAATGTTGTCTCCTTGTTCAAAAAAGGAAGTAGGGATAGTCCAGGTAATTATAGACCAGTGAGCCTTACATTTGTGGTGGGAAAGCTGTTGGAAAAGATTCTTAGAGATAGGATCTATAGGCATTTAGAGAATCATGGTCTGGTCAGGGACAGTCAGCACGCCTTTGCGAAGGGCAGATCATGTCTAACAAACCTGATTGAGGAGGTGACCAGGCATATAGATGAGGGTAGTGCAGTGGATGTGATCTATATGGATTTTAGTAAGGCATTTGACAAGGTTCCACACGGTAGGCTTATTCAGAAAGTTAGAAGGCATCGGATCCAGGGAAGCCTGGCCAGGTGGATTCAGAATTGGCTTGCCTGCAGAAGGCAGAGGGTGGTGGTGGAGGGAGTACATTCAGGTTGGAGGATTGTGACCAGTGGTGTCCCACAAGGATCTGTTCTGGGACCTCTACTTTTTGTGATTTTTATTAATGACCTGGATGCGGGGGTAGAAGGGTGGGTTGGCAAGTTTGCAGATGACACAAAGGTTGGTGGTGTTGTAGATAGTGTAGAGGATTGTCAAAGATTGCAGAGAGACATTGATAGGATGCAGAAGTGGGAGTTCAACCTGGAGAAGTGTGAGGTGGTACACTTTGGAAGGACAAACTCCAAGACAGAGTACATAGTAAATGGCAGGATACTCGGTAGTGTGAAGGAGCAGAGGGATCTCAGGGTACATGTCCACAGATCCCTGAAAGTTGCCTCACAGGTGGATAGGATAGTTAAGAAAGCTTATGGGGTGTTAGCTTTCATAAGTCGAGGGATAGAGTTTAAGAGTCGCGATGTAATGATGCAGCTCTATAAAACTCTGGTTAGGTCACACTTGGAGTACTGTGTCCAGTTCTGGTCACCTCACTATAGGAAGGATGTGGAAGCATTGGAAAGGGTACAGAGGAGATTTACCAGGATTCTGCCTGGTTTAGAAAGTATGGATTATGATCAGAGATTAAGAGAGCTACGGCTTTACTCTTTGGAGTGAAGGAGGATGAGAGGAGACATGATAGAGGTGTACAAGATAATAAGAGGAATAGATAGAATAGATAGCCAGCGCCTCTTCCCCAGGGCACCACTGCTCAATACAAGAGGACATGGCTTTAAGGTAAGGGCTGGGAAGTTCAAGGGGGATATTAGAGGAAGGTTTTTTACTCAGAGAGTGGTTGGTGCATGGAATGCACTGCCTGAGTCAGTGGTGGAGGCAGATACACTAGTGAAGTTTAAGGGACTACTAGACAGGTATATGGAGGAATTTAAGATGGGGGCTTATATGGGAAGCAGGGTTTGAGGGTCGGCATAACATTGTGGGCTGAAGGGCCTGTACTGTGCTGTACTATTCTATGTTCTAAGTTCTATGTTCTAGGCAAGCACAGTAGCGTAGTGGTTAGTGTAATGCTTCACAGCACCAACAGTTCTCAGTTCTCACTGCTGTCTGTAAGAAGTTTTTTTTTATTGAAGGAATGACACAATACAGAATACATAATGCATTACATTTTCCTCCATTTTGCTTTTATACCTTACCCCTAAACAAAACTGCCCTCACCTGCCCTCCCCAAACTTACCATGGCAGCTAATGTATTTACAATACAACACTTCACAAATACAAGTACGGACATTTCAGAGCCATACCCCCCCCCCCCATTCCTTCAAGACGAAGGCCCTCACACATCCACAACATGTCAGATGATCCAGAATAAACTCATATTACACTGCATCATCCACTCTGAGCTAAACCATATGTGTTAAAAGGGGGCAAATCCTCAAGTACAATGAAATGCTCTCAACTAGTTTGTAATTCCTTAAGACTCCCAAAAATGACAAAAAAGGACCCTATTTCGAATAAAACTTTTTCACAGACCCTCTCAGAGTAAACTTAATCTTTTCTAGTTTCAGAAATAACATTACGTCCTCTAACCAAACAGCAGCAGATGGGGAAGTGGCAGATTTCCAGACCAGCAAGATTCTCCTATGGGCCAATAGTGATGTAAATGTAATGATATCTGACTAGTTTGCATTTAAACCCAAAGCATCATTTGCCTCACCAAATACAGCTATAAGCGGACAAGGTCTCAGTGTCACCCCCCAAAACCTCACTGATAATTTTAAAAACCAGTGCCCAATAGGCATCAAGCTGAGGGCAAGACCAAAATGTATGCACTAAACCAGCCAGAGAGAAGGAACATCTATCACAGCCAGTGTCTGTCCCAGGATATATGTCAGCAAGCCTGGCTTTACTTAAATGTACCCTGTGTAAAATTTTAAATTGTATGAGCCCTAGTCTAGCACATGATGACGAGGAATGAACCCTATTCAATGCTTTGGTCCAATATTCCTCAGCCAGATCCATACCAAGGTCATCCTCCCACCTAGTCTTAGTTTTGTTTCGATCTTGAACTCCCAAAGACATCAGCTGAGAGTATAGTACAGAGATCAGCCCTTTATAATTAAAGCTAAGATTGAGTTTTTCCTACACCATAGCAGTTGGTAGATCAGGAAAAGCGGGAAATTTTTCCTTGACAAAGTGACGAATCTGCAGGTATTTAAAAAAACGATTATGCAGAAGGCCATATTTACTGCACAGGTCATCTAAGCTATCAAATATATTTTCAGTGTACAAATCCTTATTATAGTCATATTCGTAGTCATAGTTATACTTTATTGATCCCGGGGGAAATTGGTTTTCGTTACAGTTGCACCATAAATAATAAATAGTAATAGAAATAGTAATAGTAATATTACTATTAGTAAATAGTAAATAGTAATAGTCATGGAAATAATAAATAGTAATAGAATAGTAATAGAAAAATAGTAATAAATAGTTAAATACTAATATGTAAATTATGCCAGTAAATTATGAAATAAGTCCAGGACCAGCCTATCGGCTCAGGGGGTCTGACCCTCCAAGGGAGGAGTTGTAAAGTTTGATGGCCACAGGCAGGAATGACTTCCTATGACACTCTGTGCTGCATCTCGGAGGAATGAGTCTCTGGCTGAATGTACTCCTGTGCCCACCCAGTACATTATGTAGTGGATGGGAGACATTGACCAAGATGGCATGCAACTTAGACAGCATCCTCTTTTCAGACACCACCATCAGAGTCCAGTTCCATCCCCACAACATCACTGGCCTTACGAATGAGTTTGTTGATTCTGTTGGTGTCTGCTACCCTCAGCTTGCTGCCCCAGCACACAACAGCAAACATGATAGCACTGGCCACCACAGACTCGTAGAACATCCTCAGCATCGTCCGGCAAATGTTAAAGGACCTCAGTCTCCTCGGAAAATAGAGACGGCTCTGACCCTTCTTGTAGACAGCCTCAGTGTTCTTTGACTAGTCCAGTTTATTGTCAATTCGTATCCCCAGGTATTTGTAATCCTCCACCATGTCCACACTGACCCCCTGGATGGAAACAGGGGTCACCGGTACCTTAGCTCTCCTCAGGTCTACCACTAGCTCCTCAGTCCTTTTCACATTAAGCTGCAAATAATTCTGCTCACACCATGCGACAAAGTTTCTTACCATAGCCCTGTACTCAGCCTCATCTCCCTTGCTGATGCATCCAACTATGGCAGAGTCATCCGAAAGCTTCTGAAGATGGCAAGACTCTGTGCAGTGGTTGAAGTCCGAGGTGTAAATGGTAAAGAGAGAAGGAGACAAGACAGTCCCCTGTGGAGCCCCAGTGCTGCTGATCACTCTGTCGGACACACAATATTGCAAGCACACGTACTGTGGTCTGCCAGTCAGGTAATCAAGAATCCATGATACCAGGGAAGCATCCAGCTGCATCGCTGTCAGCTTCTCCCCCAGCAGAGCAGGGCGGATGGTGTTGAGCGCACTGGAGAAGTCAAAAAACATGACCCTCACAGTGCTCGCTGGCTTGTCCAGGTGGGCGTATACATGGTTCAGCAGGTAGACGATGGCATCCTCAACTCCTAGTCGGGGCTGGTAGGCGAACTGGAGGGGATCTAAGTGTAGCCTGACCATAGGCCAGAGCAGCTCCAGAACAAGTCTCTCCAGGGTCTTCATGATATGGGAGGTCAATGCCACCGGTCTGTAGTCACTGAGGCCGCTGGGGGACGGCGTCTTCGGCACAGGGACGAGGCAGGACATCCTCCACAGTACAGGAGCCCTCCGGAACCCTCCAGATTTGGGGTTTGAATGGTCTTATGTGCAATATAAGACCGGAATGTTCTTATATTCCACATAAGACCATTCAACCCCCACTGCCTAAAAACTAAATTAAGTGTAGAGGGAAGAAATAGATGGTTTCTATGAATTGGGCCCAAAACTGAAGCTGATATGAACATATAGTGGCAATGAAATTGATTAAAAATTTTGAGGGTGGAGAGCACAACCGGGTTAGATGTGAATTGGGAGGATTTCAATGGCAAGGAAGAATACACTAAAGCAGGGAGAGACGAGTATTGGCAAGACCATGTCTCAGGCAGGCACCAGTTTATATCTGGCCGGTGGAGCCGAAATAATACCTTTTGAATGTTCAATGCCCAGTGATAACGAATAAAGCTAAGGCCCAATCCACCTATCCACCTGCATCACGGCCTCTTTGGAGAATGCGCTTATAAACCCTTGGCACCTTATTTTCCCAAAGAAAGGAGGTTATAGCTTGGTCGACTGACTTGAAAAATGACTTAGATAAGAAAACTGGCAAGCACTAGAACAAATAAAGAAATCTGGGAAGTATAGTCAGTTTCACTGATTGAATTCTCCCAGCTATAGTAAGGGGTAAGCTGCACCATCTCTCAAAATCAGCCTTCATTTGGCTAACCTGAGACCTGTAGTTAGCATCAAACTAAGATGTAAAGGAGTGAGTAATGTGTATTCCTAGGTATACAAAACCATCTTGAGATAAAGAAAAAGGCAAAGATTCCTGTCAGATCTGTAGGGCCAAGTTATTAATGGGAAAGCATTTGCTTTTTTGGAAGTTCAGTTTATAGCCAGAGAAGGCTCCAAATTGACCTAATAGTGACATAATAGCAGGACTGCTACCTGCTGGGTCGCTAACATAAAATAAGAGGTCATCAGCATATAAGGATACACGGTGTTCCACGTCCCCTTTCCTAATGCCTTGAAATAACGTAGTTGACTTAAGTGCAATAGAAAGAGGCTCAATTTTTAATTGCAAAAAGAAGAGGGGACAATGGGCAGCCTTGGCGAGTGCCACGTGTTAGTGGGAAATAGTCAGATCGAGAATAATTTGTCTGTATGCACGCTAAAGGCGAGTGATATAATAGCTTAACCCAGGCTACAAATATTCTGCCAAATCCAAATTTCTCCAAAACACTAAATAAGTATACCCACTCCACTCTATCAAACGCCTTCTCCGGTTCCATGAAGATAACAGCCCCTGGACTCGGAGTGGCACTGGGTGAATAAACCACATCAGCCAGTCGATGGATATTAAAAGAATGGCAAATTATAATAAAACCAGTTTGATTATCTGAGATTATCTTCGGAAGGGGGCATTCTAAACGGCACGCAACCACTTTAGCCAAAGTTTTCACATTCACGTTCAAAAGTGAGGAGGGTGCGATATGAGCCACATTGAGTCGGGTCCTTGTCCTTTTTAAGAAGAAGTGAAATAGATACCTGTGAAAGAGTAAAGGATAAGGACCCGTCTTCCAAAGATTACTGAAACACTTCTAAAAGGACCGGTATGAATTTATCCTTAAATTTCTTATAAAATTCTATCAGGTAACCATCAGGGCCTGGGGACTTACCACTTTGCATAGCCATAATGGCATTATTAATCTCTTCCTGCCCAAGAGCCCGATCTAAATTCTCCACCTCCTCTGATTCAAGAGTTGGTATTTCCAAATTATCTAAAAAAACATTACATATTTGTTATATCCGAGAGAAACTCTGAGGTATACAGAGAGGAATAAAAAGCTACAAAGATGTTATTAATCTCTTTTAGATTGCTTGTCAAGTTTTGGTGCGTGTCTCTTATCTGGGGAATAGGTTGTGATGCAGCTTGACGCTTCAACTGATGAGCCATAAGCCGGCTCGCCTTGTCACCATGTTCATAATAAAGGCCACGTGTCTTATGAATTAATTGTTCTGATAGGTTTGTAGATAGAAGATTAAACTTCACTTGCAAATCAGCCCAGCTTTTCTATAATTCCGCAGTGGGTGCCTCAGAATATTGCCTATCCAGATCCAAAATAGATTTGGATAATATTTGCATTTCCTTCCTATGCTCTTTATTGGCATGTGAAGTATAAGATATTATTAGACCCCTCAGGTAAGTTTTTAAAGTTTCCCAAAGTAAAGAGTACAATACTGACTCAGTTTTGTTAGCCTCAAAGAATATGTCAATGTTAACTGATATATAGCTGCAAAATATCTCATTGGAAAGCAAAAGGGGGTTAAGTCTCCACAGGTGCCGTTCTCTGATGTTTAAAAGAAAACGTAGTCCAGTTTCATGGGCGAATGATCAGATATAACTATAGCAGTGTACTCAAATTGTCTAATTATTGGTATCAGGGAGATATCTATAAAGAAATAGTCTAGCCTGGAATAGGAGTGGTGAACTTGAGAAAAGAAAGAGAGTTGCCTAACTGATGGATTCAAAAATCTCCAAGGATCCATATAGCCATTTTGTTGCATAAACATCGAGAAGGCCTTTGCCGTACCAGAAGAAGTTCCCCTAGAGCTAGACCTATCAAGCAGTGGGTCAATAGCACAGTTCAAATCTCCTGAAAGGATTAGCTGATGTGTATTCAGGTTAGGTATTAATGACAAAAGCTTATTTGCAAAGTGGACATTGTCCCAATTAGGGGCATAAACATTCATCAAAATGACAGGTATCTGAAAAAGAGGTCCAGAGACTATAATAAAGCAACCATTAGGGTCGCTGATTACATTAGATGGTGTAAACTACATTCTTTTGGTGATCAGTATTGCCACCTCCCTGGACCTGCTATTAAATCTGGAATGAAAAACCTGACTAATCCATGCTTTACGGAGTCTATTATGGTTCTCCACTCTTAAATGTGTCTATTGTAGAAATAGTGTATCTGCTTTTAATTGCTTCAGATGAGAAAAAAAAAGTTTAGCCCTTTGAACAGGACCATTGAGCCCCTTTATATCCCAAGAAATAAACCTCACAGGGTGGCCTCCATCAGCATCACCCATGTTAACCATATCAAAAGACACACAGGGCCCGCAATCCAAAACAGTGCGAGGGCACAAGCTGCACACAATAACGCACAATGAAAAAAACAGTCTGGCCCATCTGTAACACACAAAAGAATAAGCTGCCATGGTGATCCCCCAAAACACCCCCCCACCCCTTTACACAAACAGGAAAAAACAATTAACCCCCGAAACCTAGATCTACCTCCCCAACTGAGGATGATCGCAGGCATTACCAACCAAAAAACTTCCAAAGTTTTCCCCATACAACCGAAACTTTCAATCTAATCTAGGGTGGCTCCCCTCCTTAAAATTTGTACACTCACTTATTCCACCTTTAATATATATATTGGCTTAAGATGACATGTGCCAAGCAAAGTATTAATAACAAGAAAGTTGGGAACTAAAGGCCAGAGATACAAATCCCAAATACTTACAATTTGCTGGTTGAAAGTTCTTATTAATAAGATTCTGCAGCATAATAGTTCAACCTGATCGCGTTCCACTATTTAAACTGGAAAAAATAAACAAAAAGTGGGCTGCGAAAATTAACAGTTTACCTCGGCAGGAGGCCCCTTCAATGCTGCATGAATAACCTAAAAGAAAAAGTCATTGCTCTTCTCCTTCTCCTTCTCCCCAGCATGAATGGAAAAACTCTTTGGCCACCTCTGGTGTATCAGAATAATGGTTTTTACCTTCATGGGTGACCTGGAGCTGGGCGGGGTACAAGAAGCTGAACCTGACCCCTTTCCCGTAAAGCAGGAATTTCACCTCCTTGAACGCTGCTCGTTTTCTCCCCAGCTCCACACTAAAATCCTTATGAGAAAACACCTGATGCCTGCAGAATACAGCTCCTGCTTCCTTCTACTGATGATGTGTTGCTTATCTTGAAATTAGTGAAAGAGAACCAGGAACATTCTTGGTCTCGTTTGCTTGGCTTCAGAGATGCCAGATGGTTTAGGCCTGACTTGGTGAGCACGCAAAAGCACCAGAGGCCTTGGGAAGAAATTTGTCCCCAATACTTCGTTGAAAAACTTGGTCATGAAATTAACAGGATCCGAAACTTCCAAATTTTTAGGAATGCCGACCACTCTTAAATTGGATCTCTGCGACCGATTTTCGAGGTCATCTAGCTTCCCCTTCAGAAATGCATTTTCACTCTGCAATGCTGCAATGGCGGCTTCGGCGCTCACCAATCGGTCACTGTAATCATTTAGCCCATCTTCAACCTCAGGAATACGTTCATCATGCGACTTGTAATAAGACATAATTTGTTCCATAGTAGCATTCACTGGTGACAAAGCATCTTCAAGTTCTCTTTTTAGGGATTGCGTCACGTCAGTAAGAAGTACTAAATGAAGCTTCTCAAGGTCATCGGGTAACGCAGGCCCAGCATCGTGCAATGGCGCCATAACTGTAACATCACTTTCTTGCTCCAGGCTTCGCTGTTTTTTCCCCCAGTTTTATTTCAGAGGTGCATTTTATTTGCCATTTAGATGTCCAGCAACGTCCCGTGTTGTTACTACCCCAAACAGTAGTCTGGATGTAGGGTGTAAGTTGAATCAAAAGTTAAAATTGGCATGTCGCAAAGGTAACGCTACAGTTGTTATGGGGGACTTCAACATGCAGGTAGACTGGAGGAATCAGGTTGGTACTGGACCCCAAGAAAGGGAGTTTGTGGAGTCCCTCCGAGATGGATTCTTCGAACAGCTTGTACTGGAGCCTACCAGAGAGAATGCAATACTAGATTTAGTGTTGTGCAATGAACCGGATTTGATCAGGGACCTCGAGGTAAAGGAGCTATTAGGAAGTAGTGACCATAATATGATGTTTTAATCTACAATTTGAGAGGGGGAAGGGAAACTTGGAGTGTCAGTATTATAGTTGAACAAGGGGAACTATGGTGCTATGAGGGAGGAGCTGGCCAAAGTTCAATGGAACAAAACCCTAGCAGGGATGACAGTGGAACAGCAATGACAAGTGTTTCTGGGAATAATGTGGAAGGGGCAGGATCAGTTCATTCCAAAGAGGAAGAAAGATCCTAAGGGAGTAAGGGGCGGCCGTGGCTGACAAGGGAAGTAATGGACAGTGTTACGTACCCCGTAACTGGGTTGCCAAACCAGCAGAAATGGATCACTCAGTTGGAGTCTGGATTACTAGAACTAAGAAAGTTTTATTAAAGAAACAAGCAACACAGTACTCTAATCAAAAGGATAATAAATGCAACAGTTCAGCAATGATAAACACACATGTACACAGAATTAAGATAACAGGATCAATCAAGCTCTATCATTGTCTAGGGGTAAATGACCAGTTTCAAAGTGACGCAAAGTTCGGTTCAATTTAGTTCAGTTCAGTTCACAGTAATCGCTGCCGTGGCGATGGACAGCGGGGGGGGGGGGGAAGGAGAGAGAGAGCAAACGAATGAATATTCAAGGTTTCCAGACAGACCTTCGCAGTCAGCTTTCGGGCGAGTCCTTTGTGATGTCATCTGAGGTCACCGACCGTGACCCCTTCGTTTCCAGATACGATTGTTTCCCTGCGCTGAACCTGGCACCCAGGCAAGGGTGGACACACATCAGGTTCCCGCCGATCGTGCCGTTCCATCCCGTGTGTTTATGGCCCGGTACTTCCCACCGACTTGTGAGAGACGCACCGCTTCCAGGGTCTTGTTACCTCGGGTGTCGTGTGTGTGTCGCCTTAGCGAACCTGTCCCTTTTTATCCCCCTGCTGGGGTATCGTCTGTCCATCACTTCAAACAGTTCAGGGTTCAAAGGGGGAGCCGCTCTTGACAGTTCTCTCTCCCGTCCCTTCATTACACATCTCCAAATGCTGCTCCATTGTTTTCCTTATCTCTTTCTCTCCTGGTGGCAGACCAACTGCTGATCCCACTGGTGCCAGCACAGGACAGCTACATCTTAATCTATGTGTATTCTTGTCACAATAGTATGAAAATAATAGAGAAGAAGTATAACATAGCAAAGACAAGTGGGAAGCCGGAGGATTGGGGAACTTTTAAAGAGCAATAGAAGGTAACTAAAAAGGCAATACGCGGAGAAGAAATGAGGTACGAAGGTAAACTAGCCAAGAATATAAAGGAGGATAGTAAAAGCTTCTTTAGGTATGTGAAAAGGAAAAACATAGTTAAGACCAAAATTCGGCCCTTAAGACAGAAACGGGTGAATTTATTATGGGGAACAAGGAAATGGCAGATGAGTTGAACAGGTATTTTGGGTCTGTCTTCACTAGGGAAGACACAAACAATCTCCCAGATATAATAGTGGCCAAAGGACCTAGGGTAATGGATGAACTGAAGGAAATTTATGTTAGGAAGGAAATGGTGTTGGATAGACTGTTGGGTCTGAAGGCTGATAAGTCCCCAGGACCTGATTGTCTGCATTCCAGGATACTTAAGGACGTGGCTTTAGAAATCGTGGACGCATTGGTAATCATTTTCCAATGTTCTATAGATTCAGGATCAGTTCCTGTGGATTGGAGGGTGGCTAATGTTATCCCTCTCTTCAAGAAGGGAGGAAGAGAGAAAACAGAGAATTATAAACCGGTTAGCCTGAAGTCAGTGGTGGGAAAGATGCTGGAGTCAATTATAAAAGCTGAAATTACGACACATCTGGATAGCAGTAACAGGATCGGTCCGAGTCAACATGGATTTACGAAGGGGAAATCGTGCTGGACTAATCTGGAATTTTTTGAGGATGTAGCTATGAAAATGGACAAGGGAATGCCAGTGGATGTAGCGTACCTGGACTTTCAGAAAGCCTTTGATAAAGTCCCACATAGGAGATTAGTGGGCAAAATTAGGGCACATGGTATTGAGTGCAGAGTACTGACATGGATTGAAAATTGGCTGGCTGACAGAAAACAAAGAGTAGCTATTAACGGGTCTTTTTCCGAATGGCAGGCCATTGGGGTACCGTAGGGTTCAGTGTTGGGAACGCAGCTGTTTACAATATATATTAACGATTTAGATGAGGAAATTAGAAGTAACATTAGCAAATTTGCCGATGACACAAAGCTGGGTGGCAGTGTGAAATGTGAGGAGGATGTTATGAGAATGCAGGGTGACTTGGACAGGCTGGGCGAGTGGGCAGATGCATGGCAGATGCAGTTTAATGTGGATAAGTGTAAGGTTATCCACTTTGGTGGTAAGAACGGGAAGGCAGATTATTATCTAAATGGAGTCAAGTTAGGAAAAGGGGAAGCACAACGAGATCTAGGTGTTCTTGTACATCAGTCACTGAAAGCAAGCATCCAAGTACAGCAAGCAGTGAAGAAAGCTAATGGCATGCTGGCCTTCATAACAAGGGGAATTGAGTATAAGAGCAAAGAGGTCCTTCTGCAGCGGTACAGGGCCCTGGTGAGACCACACCTGGAGTACTGTGTGCAGTTTTGGTCTCCAAATTTGAGGAAGGACATTCTTGTTATTGAGGGAGTGCAGCGTAGGTTCACAAGGTTAATTCCCGGGATGGCGGGACTGTCATATGTCGAAAGATTGGAGCGACTGAGCTTGTATACTCTGGAATTTAGAAGGCTGAGAGGGAATCTTATTGAAAAATATAAGATTATTAAGGGATTGGACACACTGCAGGCAGGAAGCATGTTCCCGCTGATGGGTGAGTCCAGAACCAGAGGCCACAGTTTAAGAATTAGGGGTAGACCATTTAGAGCGGAGTTGAGGAAAAACTTTTTCACCCAGAGAGTGGTGGATATATGGAATGCTCTGCCCCAGAAGGCTGTGGAGGCCAAGTCTCTGGATGCTTTCAAAAAAGAGATGGATAGAGCTCTTAAAGATAGCGGAATCAAGTGTTATGGGAATAAGACAGGAACTGGATACTGATAGTGGATGATCAGCCATGATCACAGTGAATGGAATTGCTGGCTCGAAGGGCCGAATGACCTACTCCTGCACCTATTGTCTATTGTCTATTGTCTATTGTTCACAATATTAAATATTCAGTTATCTTGAGCGTACGGCAAAGATAAACAGGTAGATTTTCAATAAAAATCAGAAGCCACACTCACACACACATACTCACTCCATGCTCAACCCGGAAGCTCCTGTAAGAAGTTTGAACACTCTCCCCATGACCGCATAGGTTTCTTCTGGGTGCTCCGGTCCATTCCACATTACTCAAATGTATCGATTAGGCTCTCTGTCATGGAAAGAGGCCATTCTGCCTGTCACATTCTTTCAGGTAGAATGGCCTCTTTCCATATCAAAGAGTCTTACTATCCCTAACCGGGAGTCCTGCAATGAGTGGAGACCTTGTTGAAAGGTGTAAGTTCTTCTTGAAGCTCGACTGGGAATGGGGATGGTGTTTTTTTTTAGGGTGGGTGTGGCCTTGAAGCAAGGGGTCATCCTGTATTAGAGAGCAGCCAGAACAAGCTAGGGCTTTACTCTTTGAAGGAGGATGAGATGACCCTTTATAGAGGCCAAGTATTTATGTATAATTAAGGCAGAGGTACTTAACTGGCCAGGGCATGAAGTGATATCTGAAGAAGGTAGGAGATTGCGGCTGCAAAGAAAATTGGATCTGCTAGGATGAAATTATGGATCAGTCCCGATGGGACAAATGGCTTAATTCTGCCCCTATATCATACAGTCTTACATTAAATCTGATTCTGATTCTGAATCAGACACCATTTGCCAATACTTCCAGTCTTCAATTGCAGATCCCTTGACATGATTATGATAACCAACCTATTTCTGCTCCTCAGCATCACCCATGGTAGATACATACAAGGTGGAAGAGGAGATTACTAAACAAGGCAAAATATTAAATTGTGGAGAGGCAGAACAGGAGAAGAAGATGTCCTAATGTGAGAGAGAAGAGCGTAAGGAGCATTAAAGGGTACAGAGAGAGTTAGGGGAGAGTGAGCTTTACATGGTAACAAGGATGAGGGGAGAGTGGGAATTAAAGGGTGCAGGGAGTGATGGAAGAGTGGGTATTAAAGGGTGCAAGGAGTGATGGGAGAGTGGGTATTAAAGGGTGCAGGGAGTGATGGGAGAGTGGGTATTAAAGGGTGCAGGGAGTGATGGGAGAGTGGGTATTAAAGGGTGCAGGGAGTGATGGGAGAGTGGGTATTAAAGGGTGCAGGGAGTGATGGAAGAGTGGGTATTAAAGGGTACTGGGAGTGATGGAAGAGTGGGTATTAAAGGGTGCAGGAAGTGATGGACGAGTGGGTATTAAAGGGTGCAGGGAGTGATGGACGAGTGGGTATTAAAGGGTGCAGGAAGTGATGGACGAGTGGGTATTAAAGGGTGCAGGGAGTGATGGACGAGTGGGTATTAAAGGGGGCAGGGAGTGATGGACGAGTGGGTATTAAAGGGTGCAGGAAGTGATGGAAGAGTGGGTATTAAAGGGTGCAGGGAGTGATGGACGAGTGGGTATTAAAGGGTGCAGGGAGTGATGGACGAGTGGGTATTAAAGGGTGCAGGGAGTGATGGAAGAGTGGGTATTAAAGGGTGCAGGAAGTGATGGACGAGTGGGTATTAAAGGGTGCAGGGAGTGATGGACGAGTGGGTATTAAAGGGTGCAGGAAGTGATGGACGAGTGGGTATTAAAGGGTGCAGGGAGTGATGGACGAGTGGGTATTAAAGGGTGCAGGGAGTGATGGAAGAGTGGGTATTAAAGGGTGCAGGGAGTGATGGACGAGTGGGTATTAAAGGGTGCAGGGAGTGATGGAAGAGTGGGTATTAAAGGGTGCAGGGAGTGATGGACGAGTGGGTATTAAAGGGGGCAGGGAGAAGTGACAGTGGGTTTTAAACCATGCAGTTAAAGTGTGCAGGGAATGAGGGAAAAGTGGCTATTAAAGGGGGCAGGGAAAGAGGGGAGAGTGGGTATTGTAGGGTGTAGAAAGAGGAAAGTGTGTATTAAAGAGCACAGCGGGAGAGGGAAGCATGACATTTTCATCTCTGCCGGGTGTTTAATGAGCCCAGTGCAATGGCCAGCGTGCCCTGCATTTCTACAGACAGGGACCTGATACCAGCCACAATTAGTAAGATTGGTGAGTGAGTGGTTAATCTGAGCCCGGGGACCCCAGTGTGAAAACCCCCTCCTCACCAGCTCACCCCCCGATCGTGCTCGTGGGATCTTACACATGCCCCCACCCTCACCACCCTACCAATACCCAGAGAGAAAGGTATAGTCATGGGCAAGTCACAATAATTCAGTTCATGTAAACACCAAACCCCATCTCCCACCAGCTCCACGCCGCATTCCCAATAACTTCATTCCAAACAATCTGTCAGACCCACACTGCTAGCCACAGAGATTTTCTGCTCTCTGCAACAGGGAATTCTGAGGATTTCCAAATCTCGGATTAGGGATTTCAAATCCTCGTTCCCTCCGTCTTGTCACTGAGTGATCACAACGCATTGGGCTGTAGGGGTGGGGCTGCAGGAGTGGATTCTGAGGTGAATCAGACACCCTTTACCAATAATTCCTGTCTTGTTTTTAATTGCAGATGCTTCAGAATGATGACGAAAACCATTCTATTTCTGCTCCTCAGCTTCCATGGTGTAACTGGATTTTGCTGAAGAAAGTAAAAAGTTAAAATACGGAGAGCCGGAGTTGGAGAAGAGAATGCCCCAGTGAGGGGAGAAAAATGGGAGCGGCATTAAATGGTACAGAGAGAGTGAAGGGACAGTGGGCATTAAAGAGACTGGGAATGATGACAGTAGGGGTATATGGGTCAGTGGGAGTGGGAGGAGAGTGGGTATTAAAGGGTGCAGTTACTGAGGGGGACAGTGGGAGTTAAAGGTTACCGGAGAGATTAAAGAGTGGATGTTGAAGGATGCAGAGAGATAGAATATTAAAGGGCAGAGGAAGAGGGGAGTGGGTATTAAAGAGCACAGAAGTGAGGAAAACATGAAATATTTTCACTTGCTCTCCAAAGCCTCTGCATGTTTCCTCAAGTGAAATGCCCAGAACTGAACTGAATTATCCAGCTGTGGTTAAATTGATGTTTCATAGCCTAGAATGATGCAGAACACAGCAGAGTACAGCACAGGAACAGGCCATTCGGCTCATTGAGGTTCCATTCTTTGCACATTTGTTTGTTTCAGCACAACCTTGTGGGCTGAAGGGCCTGTTATCGTACTGTACTGTTCTATGTCACATTCATGTCCATATCTAAGAGCCGCGTCACAAACTCTATCACATCTGTCTCCACCAGCACCCCTGGGAGCACATTCCAGGCACCCACCACTCTCTGTGTAAAATCCCTTTCCGCACATCTCCTTTGAACTTTCCCCGTCTCTCCTTAAAGTAATGCCCCCTTGTATTTGGCACTTCTACCCTGGGAAAAAGACGCTGTCTACTCTATCTCTGCCTTTCATAATCTTATTAATGCTGTCAGATCTTGGAGCTTCCGACACTCCCAAGAAAACTACCCAGTTTTGTCAGACTTCTTCTGACAGCTCCTGCCCTTTAATCCAAACAGCGTCCTGGCGAGCGTCATGTGTGCCCTCTCCAAATTCTCCACATCCTTCCTGTAACGGAGTGACCAGAACCGGATTCATTACTCAGCTTACAGCCCAACCAAAGTTTTGTAAATCTGCAGCGTAACTTCCTGACTTTGGGACGTCAGGGAGTACAACTAACAAAGGCAAGCATGAGGTGTGCTTTGACCTCACACTCCATTTCACTATAATCCTCTACCTTATTGTTTACCTGCCCTGCACTTTCCTGACACGGTCACAGTTCTTCTGCATTCTGTTATGGTTTCCCTCACTCTCACTCCCTTCCCTCGCATCTCCCAGTCCCCCCTCTCTACCCCCTCTTCCCCTATTCCCTTTTCTCTTCACCTCTTTCCCTCCTTCCCTCCCACTTCACTCTACGCCCTCTATTCATTTTCTCCCTCTATCCCTGCTCCCTCCCTCTCCCTCTCCCCTCTGCCTCTCCCTGTCGTCTGATGAAGGGTCTTTGATCTGAAATATTGACTGTCTACCTGCTGAGTATTTCCAATGCCTTCTGATGTTATTTCTCCAAGGTCTATATGACAGCTTTACTTCCCTAGTCTTTGCCTTCGGGATCTGCCCCATTCTCTAACCACCTCCCTTTTCCTCTCCTGGTGAACTGTGCATACCTGACCAAATTCCTCTGGAGGCTAAAGAAACTCAACAAGTCTCCAGTGACCCTCATCAATTTTTAATCAATGCTCCACAGAAAGCCATGTTTCATGGCTTTTAATGGCAACTGATCTGCCCGTGGGAAGAAACGCAGAGTTGTGGACAGCTCAGTCCATCATGTCAGCTCCGGTGCCGTATTTAAACTTGCTGACAACACCACTGTTGTTGGCTGAATCAAAGGTTGTGATGGATCGACATACAAGCTGGAGACTGAAAAGCTGGTTGAGTGGTGTCACAACCAGCTCAACGTCAGAAAAACCAACGAGCTGGTTATCGACTGCAGGAGGAGTAAACTGCAGGTCCATGAACCTGTCCTCACTTGAAGATCAGAAGTAGAGAGGATCAGTAACTTTAAATTTCTCAGCGTTATCATTTTGGAGGATCTGTCCTGGGATCAGCACATAATGTCATCACAAAGGAGACACGACAGCACCTCTACTTTCCCAGAAGTTTGTGTAGATCCGGAATTTTATTTAAAACCTTGACAAACTTCTATAGATGCACAGTGGAGAGTATCATGAGTAATTCTGTCAGGGCCTGGCATAGATCCAGCCCGGTCCATCACAGGAAAAACCCTCCTCGTCACTGAGCACATTTACATGGAGCACAAGCACAAGAAACCAGCATCCACCATCCAGAATCCCCAGTGTCCCCAGCATCCAGGCCTTGTTCTCTTCTTGCTGCTACCATCTTGTAGGAGGTACAGGAGCCTTTGTTCATTGGTAATGTGCCGTGTCGTATGACGTTGGTGATCATGGTCTTTCCATGACCATGATAGTTTTTGGCATATTTTTCTACAAAAGTGGTTTGCCACAGGAGCCTCAAGTCCCAAAAGACCAGATTGAGGGAGAGTTATTGCCGTACACCAGGTTTTCTCAACCAGGGTTCCGTGAGAGGTCGCTAGGGGTTCCACCAGAGATCACGGTTTAAAAAAAAGTGTTTTCTGAACTTTGCACAACACCATTAGCAATCTCATTAGGTGTCACTCAGCGCAGTGTGCAGTAGGACTGTGTCTATTTGGTTGAGTCTGGAGGGGAGGACGGTCGGCTTATAAGAAGCACGAAGTGTGTTTTCTGAGCATTGAATGGACTCGCCCAACTTGGGCTGTGACATCTGCCTCTCCAAGTATAAAATACATAGGGGTAGTGTTATTAACCTGTGTGTGGTACGAACATGTCTCATGGTCCATTCTGGTGATTTATGAAGTGGAGGTATGAGATGGAAGAAGAGTATTCTCAGCAGAGGCCTACGGATAAGGTTAATGATGAAGAATTACAACCTTCTGAGTCATTTCACTGCAATAGTGCAGCAATGGAGACAAAAAGTCTGTCTTTACAATGAAAGCTACTCACCAGTGGGTTTTATATGGACCGGCGATCGAGGTTGCCCTATTCAATTGTGCCTAGTCTGTAGTAAACAACTAACAACTGCAGCAATGGTTCCAGCAAAATTGAAAAGATACTTAACTACAAATCACAGCCATGTGACATGTAAAAGCATTGATTATTTTAAATGGCTATTGGAATCTCAAAATAGAGAAAAGCTTTTGTTAATAAAGTCACAGTCGGTGAAAAGATCAGGAAGTAGGTAATTTAGTACTTCAATTTATTACCCAGATAAATGAAAAGTCACACAGTTGGTAAGAACTTATAATGCCAACATGTAAAATGCTAGGACCAGTTGCGGTACAAGAAATTGAAAGGGTTTCACTCTCGAACAGTCAGATAAGGCAATGCATTGATGACATGTCACGCAATGCTGAAGAGGTTTTGTGTGATAAACTGAAAAACAACAACTTCTCTATCCAGGTTGATGAGTCAACAGATTTCACCAATAAATGTCATGTTGTAGCATTTGTAAGATTTGTAAATGAAGGTGAAAACTTTTTCTGTTGCAAAGAATAGCCCAAACCAAGCAAAGGCCAAGATATATTTAGTGTTTTATCTTCATATTTGGAAACAAAAGGTCTGTCTTGGAGGAACCTCGCTGGCAGCTATACTGATGGTGCCCCATCGATGGTCGGCTCCAAGAGAGGTTTCGTTTCTCTTGTGAAAAAAGAAAATCCTGACGTTGTCACAACACACTGCTTTCTTCACACAGAGGGCTAATGTCAAAAACACTTGAAGGTGAAAAGAGTTCTGGGTGGTGCTACAAAAATGGTTAACTTTATTAAACAAAGACCAGTTCACTCGAGAATGTTTAAAAAGCTGTGAAAACCTGGACAAAGAGCACACCAATCTCCTGTTACAAATGCACGGTGGTTGAAAGCTGAACTGTAGAAGTACTTTCAAGAAAATAGTAGGGCAGATTTTAATGAGTGCTTTAAAGATTAAGAATGTCTGCAGAAACTAGCCTACTTAGCAGACATATTTCATTATATGAACTAGTTGAACAGGTCTCTGCAAGTCCTTGGAGAAAATGTTTATGACTTCAAGTGCCAAGATTTTTGGATTTAAACTGAAACTAAATCTTTGGAAAAATCATGTTGCAAAAGGAAATCTTGAAATGTTTCCATTGTTTGGGCTTGAGAGTGAAGAGGGATATCAGGAAGACTCGAGTCTGATTGTAAACTACTTGGAAGAACTATAGAACAAAATTGAACAGTATTTTTCCTCCAGCACAGGTGTATGACTGGGTGAAGGACCCTTTCTCTGAATCTTCTGCTCAGCCAGAGAATTTGACTTTGAGAGAAGAAGAACTTTGTGAGCTGCACTCTGATCATGCACTCAAGGTGAGATTTACTGATGTCACTTATTAAGAAAATATTTTTTCAAAGTCTTGTAGAAAATTGTGTCCTTAGCTATATTTTTATTCAAATGTTCTGGTTTATGGTTTTTAGGAACTTTAATATTCAATATTGTCAATACATTTTCATGTTGTAAATAGCATTAATTAATATCACTTTCCAACTTTTATTTACATTAAATTTACTGAGCCTACCTTTAGAAAAATTAAATCCCATTTTGCTGAAGGCAGTTATTTTACAGAAATTTATTCTGTTTGCTTTATGAGCTTTTAAAATTTATGAAAGGGAAAGAAAGATTAATTTCAAGAAAGGTAAGCTAAGCTTAACTACCTGATGCTTTTCAAAGGTTGGCTAAAATACATTCTCTGCTCAAAAGAGCATTGACAATTACTTTTGGATAATTTTCTCTACAACTTACTGATCACATTAACGTACCATGTGCTGTAGATATAATAATTTTTACACAGGTGTTCCCTGAGATTTGAAAGTTACTTCAAAGTGTTCCTCCAGGGCAAAATGATTGAGAAACAATGCACCTCACCATTAGGCTCCTGAATTGGTGTGGATATATGAACTCAGTATAATTCTGATCTGATTCTACAACATTCAGACTCACTTTTAAGGATTCTACTACCCGTGTCCTCAGTATTTTTGAATTGGCTAATATGAGAGATTAATTTCAGGGTGCTTGGAGGAAAATATGGGGGAAATTCTGGTTTTGTACACAGGGAGTGAAGGGTGTGTGGAAGTCGCTGCCAGAGGTGCTGGAAGAGGCAGAGACTTCAGGGACATTTAAGAGACTCTTATTATGGCACAAAGATGAAGGGATAAATGGAGGGTTACAATAATTTCTGAATATGTTAAAAGGTCAGGACAACATTGTGGACGGAAGGGCCTGTTGCACTGACTGAAGGAGAGTTGTTGTCTCGACAGGAGTTGCCTACTCATGGTGGATGGTCCGAACACCACAGATCATCATGGCCTCAGATGGTTCCTGTGTGCAGATCCCCTGCACCTTCTCTCATCCCGCAAACTATCCACTCGCTGAGGTGAAGTGGTTGAAGGACAACAAGACTCATGGGACCCTTGTCATCGATTCCAAAAAGCAATCGGACCCTCAGTTCCACCAGAGAGCTCAACTCTACCCACAGTGGGAAGCCGAGAAAGACTGCACGTTAACTATTACTAGTGTGTCCCATAGGGATGTGGGCCAGTAAAACTTCCAAATGGAGAACAGCAATGGTGGGAAGTATTCCGGACCAGATGGAGTCCTGGTAAACGTATCAGGTACATTCACAAACTGGATCTGATACTGTTAGGAGCAGATCACAGGCAGAATGGATTCCTTGTATTCCTCTTCTGAAGAGTGACTTGGCTCTTCTTTTACTGATGCTCTGACCTGCGTATCAGATTGGGAGCACTGTACACAGCTCCAGTCTCTGTATTCCTGGGTCAGACCACACTGGGAGCATCATGTACATTTCCAGTCTCCGTATCCCTGAATCAGTCCCACATGAAGAGCAGTGTACATAGATCCAGTCTCCATATCACTGATCAGACCCTACCGGGAGCACAGTGCACAGTTCAAGTCTCCAAATCCCTGGGTCTGACCCACACTAGGAGCACCGTGCACAGTTCCAGTCTCCGTATCCCTGGGTCAGACCCACACCGGGAGATCCAGCCACCGGTTCATTCTCTATATCCCTGATTAAATAACACCGGGAGCACCGTGCACAGTTCCAGTCTCCGCATCCCTGAGTCAGACCCACACCAGGAGCACCGTGCACAGTTCCAGTCTCGGTATCCCTGGGTCAGACCCATACCAGATGTACCAGGCAGTGTCAGTGTCCTTATCCTAGAATTAGTCCACACTGGAAACTCAGCACACGGTGCTGGTCTGCATGTCCCTGTTTAAGCCTCCCTGGGAACATTGTAAATATTCCGATTTCCATATCCCTGGGGAAAAGCACACTGGAGTCCACTGCAATCACACAAACTGATTAATCCACTCTCTCTTTCTCAGATGTGTCCAACTTGCCAATTATTTCCGCACCTGAGGAGATCATCGAGGGAAGGGAGGTGACGTTAACTTGCTCTGTGAAATACGGCTGCCTAGGTCACCTGACATGGACGGGTTCAGACGGATTAGCTTGAGAAGCTTCAACAAAAACTCAGCGCACGGACCAGTACGTCGTGACAACCAGCCTCACTCTGAGCTTTGTCGCTTCCTACCGGGACCACGGCAGGACACTGAGCTGTGAGCAAACATCCTCACTGGGAAAACCTCCGTCCCAAACTATCACCTTAAATGTGAAGTGTGAGTATTGGGAGCTGCTGAGCATCATGGCAACAGACAACAACCTCGGCTGAGTGAGACCCATCACCTCTCATGTCAGAGTGAGGAGGGTCAGGGTCTAACTCTAGACCACAGACTGGGAGGGGCAGTCAGGAGACAGCGCAGTAGGAGGGTTGAAGAGAAGGGGGCATTGCAGGAGAGTCAATGGGGTGTTGTGAGGAGGGAGTGTCTGGAAGGGGCAGTGAGGAGGGAGCTCTTTGGGAAGAGGGTGAGGAGGGAGCACTGTGGGAGGGGCAGTGAGGAGGGAGCACTCTGGGAGGGGCAGTGAGGAGGGACCGCTCTGGGAGAGTCACATTGTGCTCCTCTGCTCTGTGGAGGATAAACGCTTTCTCTGATGTTTGGGTCTTTTGGTTTCACAGATGCTCCCAGGTTTGCTCACCTCACCCTCTCTCCCTTCAAAACCATCGGTTTCGGTGAGCCTGTGACATTGGAGTGTGTAGTCGGGGACAGTAACCCTCCAGTAACAAGCTACAGATGGTATCAGTCAAGTGGTGCAAATTCCCAGAGAAGGGAGACATCAAGTGGAACATGTCAGATCTACAGTGCTGATAGAGACACGGAGTACGGATGTGAAGCCATCAACTCAGTAGGAAAAGCCACCTCTGAGAGAACTAAACTGCCGGTGTATGGTTTGTATCGAGAGCTTCGGCCTTGTTATATTCATCAATCAGCTGCCCTGTGACCTGACCCGAACCATCCCATTCAACCATCATCCATTCACTCAGCATCCTGCACCGAACACCACCGTCTATCGCCGACACCCCTCCCCGTCTCTGTGACCCCATTCTGGTCCCTGGACCCCCACTGTCTCTGTAACCCCCTCCGGACCCTACACCCCTCCCTGACTCTGTAACAAACTCCACCCCCGGCCTCTACACCCTTGCCCATCTCTGTGACCCCATTCTGATCCATACACTCTCTGTAACCCCTCCAGGCCCTAAACCCCTCCTTAAATCTGTAACGCACCCCCTGGCCCCAACACCCCTCCCCATCTCTGTGACCCTCTTCAGCCGCTACATCTCTCCTCGTTTCTGTGACCCCCTCCGGCCCCTACACCCCTACCCATCTCTGTGACACCCCTCTCAGTCTCTGAGATCTACCTCTGGCCCCTGCAGCCCTCCCCGTCTCTATAACCACCCCCCTTCCCCAGCCCTTCCACCCTTCCCCATCTCTGTGACCCCCTCTGGCCCCTATATCCTCCCCATCTCTGTAAACTCATCTGGCCTCTACACCCTCCCTGTCTCTAACCTTTTCCAGCCACAAACCCCTGCATTTCACGGTACCCTTCTCCAACCCCTATAAATCACTCTGTCTCTGAAACCCCATCCAGCTCCTACACTTCTCCTGGTCTCTGTAATTCCCTCCAGTCCCAAAACCCTCTCCATCTCTGTGGCCCTCCCCAACCCCTACATCTCTCCATGTTTTTGTGACCCTCTCCAACCTCTGGACCTATCCCAGTCTCTGTGACCTTCTCCAACCCCTACTCCCCTCTCAATCATTGTGATCCTCTCTGGCCTCTACACCTCCCCTACTCCTGACCCTCTCCAACCCCAACACCCCTCCCAGTCTCTGTGAACCTCTCTGGCCTCTACACCCCTCCCAGTCTCTGTGACCCCCTCCAGCACTTCCATTTCCCCAAATCTCTGTTACAGCTTCAGACCCTTCCCTGTTCCTATAACTTCTCTGACACTCACACCACTCCCCGTCTCTATCATCCCCTCCAGCCTTTACACTGCTCACAGCCTTTGTGACACCTTCTGGCCCCTACACTCCTCCCACCTCAGTGACACCCTCTGGCCCCTCCCCCTCCCCCCATCACTGTGAAACCCTCTGGCCCCTACCCACCCCCATCTCTGTGACTCCCTCTTTCCCCTACACTCCTCCACCTCCCTGATGAGATCTGGTCCTATTCTAAGATGAAATCTTCCCCCTGTTCTCTCATCGTCGTCTAATTTTGGGGGTGTGGGTTGTTTGGTTTTGATGTTCATGATATCCCACATTGAGACTTGTTTCTTTTCAGAGAGGAGCAACTGGATTCTCCTCTCACTCCATGCCTGGGAAGGGTCCTGTGTGATAATCCTCTGCCATCTCCACATTCCTGCAACCAGAAGGAGATACACGACGGCCACTGGGATCTGGTTCAATGACTTCCATTACAAAGGGACTCCAGTGTATCACACTTCCACTGGGATTGGCGGTAATTATACAGGACGGGTTGAGTTCCTGGGAAACATGCAGAGTGAAAACTGTTCATTGAAGATTGGGAATTTAAAAGAATTCGATGTTGGGAAGTATTATTTCCGTACTGAAACATCAGCTGGTAAATGGCCGGATCCAATCGGTTTCACACTCCTGCTACCTAGTGAGTTAATGATTTAATGTTCAGCCCAGTATCATCTGTGTCCTCTCCCCCTCCTCACTCCTCCATTCTTTTCTGCTTCTCTCCCTTCTCTTTCCCCACCCCCAGAGTCCCAGAGTTGTACAACACAGGGAAACAGGTCTATCGGCCCACTGTGTCCCTGCTGGCCCAGCTACAACAACTCCATATCTCAACACTCAATCCACAAGGTCATAAGGCATAGGAGCAGAATTAGGCTTTTCAGCCCATCACATCTGCTCTGCCATTCCATCACAGCTGATTTATCATCCCTCTCAACCTCATTCTCCCTTTCTGTGCCCCTGCTCTGGCTGTTCAAGTGGTTCTTTGGATAATTTGGCAGTACTGTGAGAATGTGTATCGCTCCCAACTTCACATTCCACCAGTCCCCCCAAACCATTGCAATAAAAACTCTCCTCCTTGTATACCCTCCTTCTCCCCCTCACCTGTGCCACTAGATTTAGTGATGTTCACCATGAGGAACACTTTCCTACAGCCTACCATCTCCAATTCCCACATAATTTATCTTGATTCCCTCCCCCCATCCTCCTCTACTCCAGGGAGAATGAAACAGCCCCTCCCACCTCTCCTTGACACTAGAATGCTCCATTCAGGACAACATTCTGGGGAATCTCCTCTCCAGTGCTGTCACCTCCTTCCTACAGTGTGGTGACCAGAACTGAATGCAGTGCCGAGGCTGTGGTCTGTCCAGTGTGTTATACAGTTGTACTGTAAGCTCACGGTTCCTGTATTTTATGCCCAAGCTAATGAAGACAAGGATCCCATTCACCTTCTCACCACCTTTTCTGAAGAAAGCTTGAAATTAGCTTTATTTGTCACGAGTACATCAATAACACCAGAACATACAGTGAAGTACGTTGTTTGCATCAACAACCAACACAGACCAAGGATTTGCCGAGGGGTGCTTGCAATTGTCACAATAATTACAGTGGCAACGCAACATGTCCTCAGCTTTCACACTCTGCATCTTTGGGATGCAGGAGGAAACTGGAGCACCATGATCGATAACAATGTGAAACATTATGATAACCACTGCACTACCATGCCTGTACCTTCAGGGATTCCAGAGATTGTATACTGAGGTCCCTCTATTCCTGGGAATTTCCCGGGATCCAGCCATTTGTAGTGTAGGCACAGGAGCCTGAGGTCCCACAGTCCGATATGGCAATTTGAGCAACCGCCAAGAGTAGTGGACTTAGCCCAATACATAACGACACATCACTCCCCACCATCAATAGTATCTACAAGATGTGCTGCCTCAAGAAGGCAACATCAACCATCAAAGATCACCACCATCTGGGCCATGCCATCTTCTCGTAACTCCCATCAGGCTGGAGGTACAGAAGCCTGAAGTCCCACACCACCTGGTTCAGGAACAGTTACTTCCCTTCAACCATTCGGTTCTTGAACCAACTGCAACAACCACAATCACTGCCTCAGTACTGTCACACTAGGACCACTTTGTACTACAATGGGCTTTGTGTTTTTGTTCTAATTGTGTCTTCTTGTAAAACTACAGTTAAATTTATGCTTTTCTTGTGAATGCTGCTTTGAGTGTGCCTGTGGTGCTGCTGCAAGTAAGTTTTTCTTTGCATCTGTCCATATGTGGTCATGTGCATTGGACAATAAACTCAATTATTCCTCCTAAGTGCGTCGTATCACACTTATCTGGATTAAACTCCATCTGCCACTGTTCTGCCCAGTTTAAGCTTGAAGGCAGTATACAGGGTAAATGGCAAGAATCTTAGCATTGTGAAGGAATAGGGAGATCTTGGAAGTTCAAGAGCTGTGAAGTAATGTTGCTGCTCTATAAAACGTGTCGTCAGACCACACTTAGAAAATTGTGCCCAGTTCTGCTTGTCTCATATCGGAAGCAATTGGAAGTTTTAGAGAGGGTGCAGAAGAGATTTATCAGGATGCTGCCTGGACCAGAGAGCATGTCTTATCATGATAGACTGAGTGAGCTGGGACTTTTCCCTTTGGAATGAAGGAAGATGAGAGGCAACTAGACGGAGATGGATAAGATGATAAAAGACACAGAGAAAGAGGAGAGCAGAGACTTTTCTCTAGTGTGCAAATGGCTAATACAAGGACTTAGAAAAGTACAGGGGGAATATCAGAGGTGGGTTTTAACACAGGGCCAGGGGTGGTTGTAGAGACAGATGCATTCAGGACATTTGACAGACTCTCAGATAGGCACAGGGATGAAAGGAAAATGGAGAGCTATGTAGAGGGAAGGGTTACATTGATCTTGGAATAGGTTAAAAGGTCGGCACAATATCGTTGGCCAAACAAGCTGTAGTGTGTGGTACTGTTTTATCTTAGAAACATAGAAACATAGAAACATAGAAAATAAGTGCAGGAGTAGGCCATTCGGCCCTTCGAGCCTGCACCGCCATTTATTATGATCATGGCTGATCATCCAACTCAGAACCCCGCCCCAGCCTTCCCTCCATACCCCCCGACCCCCGTAGCCACAAGGGCCATATCTAACTCCCTCTTAAATATAGCCAATGAACTGGCCTCAACTGTTTCCTGTGGCAGAGAATTCCACAGATTCACCACTCTCTGTGTGAAGAAGTTTTTCCTAATCTCGGTCCTAAAAGGCTTCCCCTCTATCCTCAAACTGTGACCCCTCGTTCTGGACTTCCCCAACATCGGGAACAATCTTCCTGCATCTAGCCTGTCCAATCCCTTTAGGATCTTATACGTTTCAATCAGATCCCCCCTCAATCTTCTAAATTCCAACGAGTACAAGCCCAGTTCATCCAGTCTTTCTTCATATGAAAGTCCTGCCATCCCAGGAATCAATCTGGTGAACCTTCTTTGTACTCCCTCTATGGCAAGGATGTCTTTCCTCAGATGAGGGGACCAAAATTGCACACAATACTCCAGGTGTGGTCTCACCAAGGCCTTGTACAATTGCAGTAGTACCTCCCTGCTCCTGTACTCGAATCCTCTCGCTATAAATGCCAGCATACCATTCGCCTTTTTCACCACCTGCTGTACCTGCATGCCCACTTTCAATGACTGGTGTATAATGACACCCAGGTCTCGTTGCACCTCCCCTTTTCCTAATCGGCCACCATTCAGATAATAATCTGTTTTCCTATTTTTGCCACCAAAGTGGATAACTTCACATTTATCCACATTAAATTGCATCTGCCATGAATTTGCCCACTCACCCAACCTATCCAAGTCACCCTGCATCCTCTTAGCATCCTCCTCACAGCTAACACTGCCACCCAGCTTCGTGTCATCCGCAAACTTGGAGATGCTGCATTTAATTCCCTCATCCAAGTCATTAATATATATTGTAAACAACTGGGGTCCCAGCACTGAGCCTTGCGGTACCCCACTAGTCACCGCCTGCCATTCTGAAAAGGTCCCGTTTATTCCCACTCTTTGCTTCCTGTCTGCTAACCAACTCTCCACCCACACCAATACCTTACCCCCAATACCGTGTGCTTTATGTTTGCACACTAATCTCCTGTGTGGGACCTTGTCAAAAGCCTTCTGAAAATCCAAATATACCACATCCACTGGTTCTCCCCTATCCACTCTACTAGTTACATCCTCAAAAAAGTCTATGAGATTCGTCAGACATGATTTTCCTTTCACAAATCCATGCTGACTTTGTCCGATCATTTCACTGCTATGATCTTCTATGATCACTTTCAAACTTAAGCATCTTTATGTCAATAATATCACAATTTTCATGTCTTTTGAAAATTTACCAATTGGACTTCCTTTGCCGATATCCAATCAATACTTTGGGAGGACTGTGATTTCCTTGTCTATTATTGTCACATGTACACCGAGGTACAGTGAAAATCTTTGCTTTGGATGTCAAACATTTCATCACATCAGTGTATCGAGATAGTGCGCTGACTACATCCATCACCTCTCCTGCAGTCTCTGTCAGGTCTTACACACGCAGAGGCCACTCCATTGGGTGCACCTGCTCATTAATGTAAATATCTAATCAGCCAGTCATGTGGCAGCAACTCAATGCATAAAAGCACACAGACACAGTCATGAGGTTCAGTTGTTGTTCAACCAAACATCAAAATGAGGAAGAAACACGATCGAAGTGACTTTGCTCATGGAATGATTGTTGGGGCCAGATGGGGTGGTTAGATTATTTCAGAAATGGTTGGAATTTTCATGTACAAAAGTCTGTAGAGTTTACATAGATTGTAAACTTTCCTATATATCGTGTGAAAACAAAAAGAATACACTCTGTGAGTGACAGTTCTTTGAGTGAAAATGCTTTGTTAACGAGAGAGGTCAGAGGAGGATGGCCAGACTGGTTCAAGCTGACAGTAGCTCAAATAACCATGTGTTACAACAGTGGTGTGCAGACGAACATCTCTGAGCACACAATAGATCAGACCTTGAAGTGGATGGGTGACAGCAGTAGAGAACAACAAGGATTCAAGCCGTTCAAACAAGGTTGCCGTTTTGGTCTTTGTTGGATTCTCCTCTCTCTCTTGTTATTCTCTTGCCTTTAAATGTACTTATAAAATGCTTTGGGTTTTTCATTCTTCATCTCTACAGTGATATTCAAAGTCTCCTCTTTGCTCTCATATTATAAAGTAACCCCGCAAATTCTAAATTCCTAATGTGTGGTAAATTTTTCTGATCCAGGACTCAATGTTCCTTGATATTCCAGGCTCCTTGGAGTTCCTGATACTTGTCATCCTCATGGGAACACATTAGTTCTGGCCTCCATTGCTTCATTTTTGAATGACCTCCACTTGTCCTCACCACCCACCCACGGCGCTCCCCCCTCACTGCCCCTCCCGCGGTGCTCCCTCCTCACTGCCCCTCCCACGGCACTCCCTCCTTCCTGCCCCTCCCACGGCGCTCCCCCCTCACTGCCCCTCCCACAGCGCTCCCTCCTCTCTGCCCCTCCCGCGGCGCTCCCCCCTCACTGCCCCTCCCACGGCGCTCCCTCCTCACTGCCCCTCCTGCAGCGCTCCCTTGTCACTGCCCCTCCCTGCCTGTGACTGTGGGGAATGCCCTCCTGGGGTGTGGGATCTGAACACAGCTACTCTGAGACTGGGAGGAGGGAGAGGGAGGTGGGTGGGGATGTGTCAGCTGCTTTAACCCTTGCAGGGCCACACATTGTCTGCACGGTTTGTTCCACAGGGAGTCTGGAGAAACCGGTGATCAAGGTACCTGAGCGTGTGGTGGAGGGAGAAGCCGTATCTCTGACCTGCTCTGTTCACACTTACTGCCCTGAGGACACTCCTGTGTTTGAGTGGCACCTCCCTGGTTTCAACGTTCCTCAGCTGACTGGGAATGTATCCCAAGTTTTCCAGGATTACCACTGGATTTATTCCCACACTGTGGTGTACACACCAACGTTCGAGAATTCCCACCAGGCAGTGAAATGTGTGGCCAACTTTGGACCCCAGACACCTTCACGAGAAACGGAGATCTCACTGGATGTGAAGAGTAAGTCAGAGAGTGTAACCGCAGACCAGAAACACCTCGACTTCTCATCCCCATCATCCTACTGTCCTTCAACATCTACTCTGTCCATCACTATCTTCGCCAACATTTCTGTCCTTTCTGTTCCCCCTCCTGCCTCTACACCCTTTCCTGTCCCTGTGAAGCCCTTCAGCTCCTATACCCCTACCTGTCTCTGTAAATTCCTCTGACTCTTAAACTCCTTTGCATCTCTGTGACTCCCTCCGGCCCCTACAGTCTTTCCCATCTCTGAAAACCCTCCCCTCCGTCCCGTGCACTCCTTCCCATTTCTGTGATCCCCTCTCTGTCTCTGTGAACCCTCCGCTCCATCCCCTACACTCCTTCCCAACTCTTTGATCCCCTTCCTGTCTCTGTAACATGCCCTCTGGCCACGATACCACCTGACGCTCCCCGGGTCTTTGTAAACCCCTCTCCATCTCTGTTTAACACCTTCCCTGTGTTTTCAGATCCTCCTTGAAACATCACCATCTCACTGTCAGTAAACTGGAGAACAGACACTCAGACTATTAAGGAGGGGGTAGAATTGTCCTCAATTGTAATTCTGCTCCAGCTCACGCGGCAGTCAATGAGTACACCTGGTACAGAGACGGAACTGAAGTCTGGAGAGAGAGGAGTGGCAGCTTCCAGTTTCCATCAATATCTCACACCGACTACGGGATGTCTGTCTGTCAGGCTTCCAATGAAGTGGGCAGCAGCAGGTCAGCGGAATTCACAGTGACGGGCAAGGGTTAGGGTCAGGCAGAAATAACGTTGGTTTGTTCAGACGAGGTGCATAACAAAAGTGAAATTTATGTAGTACATACTGCCCGACTCCATATCCCCTGGGTCAGGCCCACACCAAGAACACCAAGTTCCCGTCTCCATTTTATAAAGATGACTTGATCTATTGTTGTAGATGCAAATATTCACTGGATCATCGAACAATCAGAGATGTTTCTGCAGGGAATTGTGGAACAAGGGGGCCCTTTGAGTTGACTCATGTGGAGTGGGGAACCATAGGGAAACAATGGAAAATCCAATGGGGAATATATGAACCTCCACTCACTCCGGAAAACCATTTTCAGATGGACTTTGTTCTGACGGGGGGCAGGGGCGGTGGTGAAAGTGGGAGCTGAACAAACAGCGGAGAGGAGAATGGAGACGTGAGAAGCGACTTGGTAGAAGATTACGAGAAATAGAGTGGATAGCCAGAGACTTTTTCCCAGGGTGGAAATGTTTAATATCAAGGGTTAGAATTTTCAGGTGATTGGAGGAAAGTACAGCTGTATGCCAAAGGTAGGATTTTTCACAGAGTGGCGGGGATGCTACAGATATGTTAGGGAGATTTGAGAGACAATGAGACAGGCCTGTGAATGAATGAAAAAATCGATAAGTGTTAGAGAGATTTGCTTTGCCGGAAGTACCTCAGCATATGCAGTGCAATGCATTATTTTGCATCAATGACCAGCACCTTCTGAGGTGCGCTGGGGTAGCCTGCAATTGTCACAAGTTTTCCAGCACCAACATAGCATGTCCGGAACTTCCTAACCCTGACTGGTTGGTTGTAGACTGTGGGAGGAAACTGGGGCATCTCGAGGAAACCCGCACCATCACGGGGAGAAAGTACAAACTCCTTGCAGACAATGAAACATACTGATCCCCAATTTGACAGCTGGCTCTGCAAAAGGGTTACATTAACCATTATACTACCATGGCCATGTGGGAGGGAAGGGCTCGTCTGGTCTTAGTGTAGGTCAAAATATTGAGATAACAATGTGGGCTGAAGGGCCTGTACTGTTCTATGTTCTATGAGAGGGAGGAGGTGACAGAGAAGTGGTGGATTAGCATAGAGCACACACCCCAGTGTGGGTCGAGGGATCTAATGGGTGTATCTGCTGGGTGGTCAAACTTAATGTAAAACAATCCAGAAAATGCAAACACTGACCAGTTCCTAACTGAGGTGTTGAATCCTATTCCAGCTCGACCTCTGGGCGTTCATATTGAGTACCACGTCAATGGCATACAGATCAAAGAGCTAACAGTTATGAGAGAGAATGATCGGCTAACTCTGACCTGTGTCAGCACCAAGAGTGACCCACTGATCTCCAGTTACTCCTGGTTACAAAATGGCTGGATCGAGAAGAGCCAAAATCAGGAACTGCGGTTTGACAGGATTAACGGAGAAGAGGACGGCAAGAGATACCAATGTCAGGCTCATAATGAGATTGGAACAGGAAGCTCAGAGACCATCACCATCCACGTACAGTGTGAGTAACCCACACCATCCCTGCTGGGCACCCAGTTATCCCCCGATATTCCGCTGTTCTGTTGCTCTGGGGATTTAGGAAGTCAGGAAATCCAGTATCCTCAGGAGAGAGTTGCAGAGAGGGCGCACTGCACTGTGGGAGGGAGGTCAGGAGAGAGCCGAATAGGCAGGAGTGAGGAGGTAACTGCTGTGGGAGGGGGTGAGGAGGAAACACTGTGAGAGGGGCTGAGGAGGGAATGCTCTGGGAGGAGCAGTCAGAGGGGAATGATGTGGAATGGCTGTGAAAAGGGAGAGCCACATTGTGGGAGAATTGATGAAGAGGGAACGCTCCAGGAGGGGAGATGAGGAGGGAATGCTGTGGGAGAGAGTGATGAGGAGGGAGCACTGGAGGAAGGGCAGTGAGGAGGAAGCGCTATGGGAGGGGGCACTGTGGGAGGGGGCTCTGAGGAGGGAGCACTGTGGGAGGGGCAGTGAGGAGGGAGCACTGTGGGAGGGAGTGGTGAGGGGGGAGTGCTGTGGGCGGGAGTGGTCAGGAGGGAGCACTATGGGAAGAATGAGAGAAGGGAGTGCCACATTGTGGAAGAATTGATGAGGATGGAGACTCATGCTAACCATGGGAGCTTCACCTTGTGTATAACCGCAGGAGTATGTTGGGGTTGTGCAGAGGGACCTTCACTCTGTCTGGTCCCCGGAGTGTATGATGGGATGATGAGAAGGGAGCTTCCTCAGTGTCTAAACCCAGGAGTGTGTGATAGGACAGTGTGGAAGGAGCTTCATAAGAACATAAGAACATAAGAAATAGGAGCAGGAGTAGGCCATCCAGCCCATCGAGCCTGCTCCGCCATCCAATAAGATCATGGCTGATCGGTGCATAAAGTAAGCTCCATCTACCTGCCTTTTCCCCATAACCCTTACTATGCAAAAACCTATCTAACTGTTTCTTAGATATATTTAATGAAGAAGCCTCAACTGCTTCTCTGGGCAGAGAATTCCACAGATTCACCACTCTCTGGGAAAAACAATTTCTCCTCATCTGCGTCCTAAACCTTCTCCCCTGAATCTTGAGGCAATGTCCCCTAGTTCTAGTCTTACCTACCAATAGAAACAACATTCCTGCTTCTATCTTACATATCCCTTTCAAAATTTTGTATGTTTCTATAAGATCCCCCCTCATTCTGAACTCCAGAGAGTGTAGTCTCAGGTGACTCAATGTCTCCTCATAGGTTAACCCCTTCATTCCTGGAATCAACCTGGTGAACCTCTCCTGTACTGCCTCCAAAGCCAGTCTATCTTCCCTCAAATATGGAGACCGGAACTGCACACAGTACTCCAGGTGCAGTCTCACCAGTATCCTGTACAGTTGCAACATGACCTCCCTGCTCTTGAATTCAATCCCTCTGGCAATGAAGGACAACATTCTGTTTGCCTTCTTAATAACCTGTTGTACCTACAAGCCAATTTTTTGCGATTCATGAACAAGCACTCCCAAGTGCCTCTGCACAACAACATGCTGCTTCTTTCACAATTTAAATAATAATCTGCTCTTCTATTATTCCTTCCAAATGGATGATCTCGCATTTACCAATGTTGTATTCCATCTGCCAGACCTTGGCCCACTCACTTAACACCTCTATATCCCTCTGCAGACTCTCCACATCATCTGTACAATTTGCTTTCCCACTCAGTTTAGTGTCATCAGCAAATTTTGCTACAGTACACTCTGTCCCCTCTTCCAAATCATCAATGTAGATGGTAAACAGTGACGGGCCCAGCACCAACCCCTGCAGCACCCCACTCACCACAGACAGCCAACCGGAGAAACACCCATTTATACCAACTCTCTGCCTTCTATTGGTTAATCAATCCTTTATCCATGCCAGTACACTTCCTCCGACTCCATGCATCCGTATCTTATTTATAAGTCTCTTGTGCGGCACCATATCGAACGCCTTTCGGAAATCCAAGTATATGACATCCGCTTGTTCCCCTCTATCCACTGCACTCATTATGTCCTCAAAGAACTCCAGTAAGTTTGTCAAACAGGACCTGCCCTTTCTGAATCCATGCTGTGTCTGTCTACTGGAACCACTCCTTTCTAAATGTTCTGCTGCTTCACTCTGTGTCTGACTCTGGGAGTGTGTTACACATGTTTCTATTGCCCATTACTTTTACCCAGTTGATATTCAGCCCAAATGTTTCCCTGCCTTGACCTGTTGCTGTGGGATACGGGGTCTGATTTAACTGAAGGGAGTTTCTTTCTCTAGATGCTCCCACCAACGTGAGAATCACATCTCCCGCTGCTGCTCCTGTTGGTCAGTCCATCACACTGTGGTGTAAATCTGATGCCAACCCAGAACCGTACAACTACAACTACAGCTGGAGGAAGGTGTGTGGCTCTTCATCAGTTAATCTGCAATGTTATTCTCGGGATTGTAGACTGTGGATTACACGGGCGGACATCTTCTGTGATTATTATTGCACTGTGAGGAATTCCATCGGTGAAAGGGAATCTCCACCCAAACACATCATTGTACAGTGTGAGTAGTGACATTTCCGACCAGTTACCGCACAGACACCCTGTCCCATTCACCCGTCCCTTTGCAATATGATTCACCACCGTCTTGGCCAATCAGACAACAGTGTTTACTGATGTATTGTGACTGCCGTTTGGCCCATCACTTCATTCTAGCTCCCAGAAGAAAGATCCCATCAGGCCTATTCCCCAAGACTTCCTACACCCCGGGTAACCCATTCTCCCCACGTTCCTGTCAATGAACACCCCCCTCCCCCCGCTGATTCTAACACACCAGCGGGGAGCTTCACAGTTGTCCATGAACCCACCACTCCTGCACACTGAGAGATGTGGAAGGAAACCAGAACACCCAGGGGAAACTGAAGGGGTCACAGGGAGAATGTACAGTCACATATACACATAATGATCCACTAGGGGCTTGTCTGACGTGCGCACACACACACACACACACACACACACACACACACACACACACAGACCTCTCTCTTGTCTGAACCAGTGTCTCTGGAGCATCACCCACTAGAGGTGTCCCAGTACACGTGTTGGTCTTTCCATCACCCCTACTGGTGCATAGGCCACTGACAATAGCTCATCAGAGCCTCTGAACTGGGCTAATATTTCTAGTTTCCCATGGAGACCATCTTCTTGGTGTATCCTTTCCCTCTCAGGGTTTTGTTAGTGTGTGCGTAGCTCTGGCATTTTTTACGGTATGGGGTCACTAGCTGATACCCAACCCTCCTCGTTCTGCGGACAGGCTTGGCAGCGTCCAGGTTTAAAGTAAATATTTGAGGCATTCGTTCTGGTGAAGGAGTATCTTGGAAAGTTACTGACAAGAGACCACGAGGGAAATGGTTGGTGATAAAATGAGAATGTGAGGAAGGGACAGAGCTTTCAAAGCTGAGATTCAATTCAGTGGGACGTGGTTCAAACACAAACCGGAGGCTCTTTACGTGAATAGGAGCAGCCCTCGGGGTGAGCTGGGTGAATGAGTGGCACTCAAACCTCGTCGCCAGCCAGGACAGAGCCGCCAATCTGACAGGCAGCCCATCTACCGTCGGTACGCAGTTGACATTCAGCCTGAATGTTTCCCTGTTTCAGCGTTTTGCCGTGGTTACAGGAGTTTGATTTTAACTGAAGGAGGTTTCTTTCTGTAGACGCTCCCACCAATGTGCACATCACATCTCCCGATGCTGCTCCTGTTGGTCAGTACATCACACTGTCGTGTGAATCTGAAGCCAACCCAGCAGCGAACTATTTCAGCTGGAGGAAGGTGTGTGGCTCCCAGTCAAGAAATCTGTGGAGAAATAGTGGAAAATACGGATTTTATGTTAAAATGGGGGATGCCTCCTGTGAGTTTTACTGCTCAGTGAAGAATTCCATTGGTGATCAGGAGACTCCACCGAATCACCTCAGTGTGGAGTGTGAGTAGTGACACTGTTCTATCCTGTTACCTCACACACACAATCTGATTCCATGACAACTTGACACAAACACACACAAGAGAACCTCTGCAGATGCTGGAAACCCAGGGCAACACAAGCAAATTGCTGGAGGAACTCAGCAGGCCAGACAGCATCTATGGAAAGGAAAACAGTCGATGTTTCGGGCCGAAACCATTCAGTAGGACTGGAAATAAAGAGGTGAGGGGTAGAGTTAAATGGTGTGGGTAGGGGAATGAGAACCACAAGCTGATAGGTGAAACCTGAAGGGGGAGGGATGAAGCGAAGAGCTGGGAAGCTGATTGGTGATAGAGATACAGGGCTGGAGAAGGGGGAATCTAATCGGAGAGGGCAGAAGGCCATGGAAGAAAGAAAAGGGGGATGAACACCAGAAGGAGGCGATGGGTAGGCAAGGAGAGACGGTGAGAGAGGGAAAAGGGGATGGGGAACGTGAAGGGGAGAGGAGGTAGAGACAGCAGAGGTGGTCATGTATTGACATGGCAGAATGTGAATGGGAAGTAGAATTAAAATTGGTGGCCACTGGGAGATCCTGCATCTTCTGGCAGACGGAGTGTATGTGCTCGGCAAAGGGGACTCCCAGGCTATGTTGTGTCTCACTGATATACAGGAGGCTACACTGGGAGCACTGGACACAGTATATGACCCCAACAAAGGTGAAGTGTCTGTTTGGGGCCTCGAATGAGGGAGGAGGTGTAGGAGCGGGTGTAGTATTTGTTCTGCTTGCAAGCGTAAGTGCTAGGAGAGAGATCAGTGGGGAGGGATGAATGGACGTGAGGGAGCGATTCCTGTAGAAAGCAGAAAATAGGGGAGAGGGAAAGATGTGATTGGTTGTGGGATCCTGTTGGAGATGACGGAAGTTCCAGAGAATTGTGTGCTGGACACAGAGGCTGGTGGGCTGGAAGATGAGGACAAAAGAAACTCTAACCCTGGTGGGGTAGTAGAGGAGGACAAAAGAGTCCATATCCATCTCCGACCATCTCCACAGCTCTCCCTCCCCCATCCTTTCCTCCTCCCTGGCTCCCGCAATCAGTCTCTTCTGTACCCCTCCCTTTGCAAAGGGATTCCTGGACACCCGCCTGATGTTTCCAATGTTTTGTTTTCTTTGTACTCCCTCTTTCACGATGACCTTGTGACATTTTGATACAATGTTATTTCCATCTATTTCTCATTCTCATTGGCGATTGTTGGTTTTGTGAACATTTACCCAAGATTTGCAGTTCCCCTTAACATTTGGAATAACTGGAGGGATTTTTACTCTTAAACACTCCAAAGATAAACCCGAAGATGTGAAAATCCTGTCCAGTGATTCTGTGGTCGAGGGATCACAGGTTACGTTACATTGTGAGAGTGTCGGGAATCCACCTGCAGACACCTACCAGTGGAAGAAGGTGTGTTCTGGGATGGAGATGAGACTCGAAGGGTTCACATGAGCTTCAGATCCAGGTCTCAGCCGAGGATGAGTCCTGTGCCTATTACTGCAGAGCTGGGAATGTGATTGGAGATCAGGATTCTGAACCCAAATGCTTTAACGTTCAGTGTAAGTATTTACATTTTGATAAAACTTTCACCCTCATCCAAACGGCTGCCTGGTCCTTGTTGGAACCTTCATCCCTCTCTCCTCAAACCCGAACCTGGTTGTAACCTCTAAACTTTCGACTAATGCTAAACTCCCAAACCCCTGCCCCTTGGCTCAATAGTCTACCCCCTGCCCTAACCTTTAACCTCTGCCATTGCCCTAATCCCTAATCTCTGCCCTAAACCCTGACAACTGCACCTTGACCTAATTTCTAACCCCTGTTTCCTTCCCTAACCCATAACCCTCACCTGATCCTAACACCTTCCTTACCCATAACCCCGGCCCTAAAATCTAATCCTTATCTACTGTTCTAATCTGCAACCTATACTTTATCCCAAGCTCCCTCAGGACTCCTGATCCCTGCCCCTGCCTTAACCCCAGCCCTTGCCAAAACCCCTAATTCCTTGTACTAAGTCATATTCCCTACCTTCACTCCAAGCCATGCCCTAAACACTGTTCCTACTCTGTACCTGAACCCTTGCACTAACCCCTAACCCCTTGTCAAAGTATGTCGGGCTCTGTGTCTGTGTATTTGTACACCATAGTTCACAACACTGTGGTGTGGAAACCATGACCAAAGAGAAGGTCTTAGGAAATTCGGGGATTTCTCCCTTCTCCCCCTTCCCATGAGCATGTGGAGTGTAGCACTCACTCATTCCCCTGGGGAGGGGCTCAGGATTATACCGAGTTCGTGTTTCTGGGGACTCTGTGTGTGTGTGTGTGTGTGTGTGTGTGTGTGTGTGTGTGTGTGTGTGTGTGTGTGTAGGCGGGGGGGGGGGGGGGGGCAGAAACACAACAGTTTCCACCAGCCAAACACTCAAACTCTCACACAGGAGGATGATCAACTGAAGTGCCTGCACATTTAAAGGGGGGAGGATGAAGATCAGTTTTATTGTCAGACCCACCAGGTGTGCAGAGGTGCAATGAAAAACTTACTTGCAGTAGCATCACAGACACAGAGCATCAGATGCACAACAGAGATTGTGGGTGTCAGTGAGAGACGGCTCACGTTGTGTGGGTTCGGCTCCCGGATAAGTTTCCGGGGCCGGGGGCCGACAAACAGCTCCAGCGGAATGAAGATGAGCCCATCCGGAGTCACTCCACACACCTGAACCGCAACAACATCCATCGGGGTTGGGCAGGGGTAGGCCATTCCCTCAGCCGCGTCTTCACCCTCTGTCAGTGGAGAGGGTTCCTGGCCTGAGGCAACCATGTTCCAGACTCTCAGTGATAAAAGCCGGACAGCCTCCGCAAAGCAGTACGGTTGACGCCCACCGACAGTAACCGCATCTCTTCGTGAAGACAGCAGCCCCTCTGGAGAATGTACGACGCCAACACATATCACCTAGTAGGGTGCTCGGCATACGGGAATCTCTGCAGGATCCTGAGATGGAGAGCAGCCAACCATATACGGACACACACCAGCTACTGTCTGCTCCCTCTCATTGAGAGACTCAGGGCCGCTGCAGAGACCCACTGTTTTCTTTCACCCCAGCAGAAATCCACCAACTTCCTCTGCATCCTTGTGACAAAGGGAGCTGATGGGTCCAATGTGACCATTGGGTACCACAACATGGAGGCCACCAGCTTGTTTATAACCACCACCCTGCCTCAATAACAAAGCACCCTGAGAAGGCCTGACCAGCAGTCCAGCCGGACCATGACTTTCATTTCCAGGTCCTGCCAGTTCACCACCCGGGACTCAGCTAGACTCCCAGACAGCGGAGATGCTTGGCACTCCATTCCAAAGGTCTCAGCTCATCCAGTGGGGAATCCACCGCCCACTGACCCACTGAGAGTCCGGAACATTTTTCCCAGTTGATCTAAGCGGAGAACGCTGCTGAGGAAAAATCCTGGCACTCACGCAACCTCCACAGGTCACTGGGATCTGTCACCATCAGGAGCACATCGACAATATTGGTTGTGAGCACAACCTCCATGTCCTGTTCACGCAGAACCAGACCCATCAACCTCTCCCAAAGAAGGCACAGGAGTGGCTCTACACAGATGGTGTATAACTGGCCGGACATGGTGCACTCCAGCAATGTTCCCTCCAAGGTGTGCGCACACACGTCTTTTGTTACTAGCGCACAAATGAATTTAAACTGCGCACAAAAGTTTGTTGTCATCTACCTCATTGGCGTGTTAAATATATTTCACGCTCAAACACAATCACATTTCCTTTTACGTTTCTGATGTGGACGGTGTTGACAATATGAAGTTTGCAATGATTTGTCTGCAGATTTTAGAACTGGCTTATTTATATTGTTTTCATTGAAGAAATTATTGATTCACCATGTCGAATTCAAAGGAAGCAAAGTGTGTGAAGCGCAAAAGAACTGCTGGTTCATTTTAAATGGAATGGCTTAAGGACCATTTCAAACAACTTTAATAACATATGTCAAGATTGATATGATCACTTGCTGCCATTTACTATTTGAGAAATAAGTCTCATTTATGTGTGTTATTTTATTTCTTTTAAACAATGAACAACAAACTGGAATCGGTAGTTTATTATCCTTAGAATAGCTTCAGGTTTACTTCCACTGAAAAATTCAATGGGCACATGTTGTCACTGGGCAAAAGATTGCACAGTACAAGATTTTTCATCACACTGGTCATTACAGATTAGAGAGAACACTGCACCCCTGACGTTCTTCTCTTTGAAGGGGATTGGGCGCTGGCAATCATCCACGGACCTTGACAAGGCACTCTTCAGCAGAGTATAGAAGATGAATGCGGGCTACAAAGTGTGGTCAGAACCCAAATGCCTGTAGAGTGCCCACCAGGAAACTGGTTTACCTGCTCAAATGGTTATGCACTTTGGCAGAAGAAATAAACGGGCAGACTATTATTTAAATGGGGAGAGAATTCAAAGTTCTGAGATGCAACGGGACTTGGGAGTCCTCGTACAGGATACCCTTAAGGTTAACCTCCAGGTTGAGTTGGTAGTGAAGAAGGCGAATGCAATGTTGGCATTCATTTCTAGAGGAATAGAGTATAGGAGCAGGGTTGTGATGTTGAGGCTCTATAAGGTGCTGGTGAGACCTCACTTGGAGTACTCTGGGCAGAAAGGATGTACTGACGTTGGAGAGGGTACAGAGAAGGTTCACTAGAATGATTCTGGGAATGAGAGGGTTAACATATGAGGAACATTTGTCTGCCCTTGGACTGTATTCCTTGGAGTTTAGAAGAATGAGGGGAGACCTCATAGAAACATTTCGAATGTTGAAAGGCATGGACAGAGTGGATGTGGCAAAGTTGTTTCCCATGATGGGGGAGCCTAGTACGAGAGGGCATGACTTAAGGATTGAAGGGCGCCCATTTAGAACAGAGATGCGAAGAAATTTTTTTAGCCAGAGGGTGGTGAATCTATGGAATTTGTTGCCATGGGCGGCAGTGGAGGCCAAGTCATTGGGTGTATTTAAGGCAGAGATTGATAGGTATCTGAGTAGCTAGGGCATCAAAGGTTATAGTGAGAAGGCGGGGGAGTGGGACTAAATGGGAGAATGGATAAGCTCATGATAAAATAGCGGAGCAGACTCAATAGGCCAAATGGCCGACTTCTGCTCCTTTGTCTTATGGTCTTATGTCTTCTTGTGGTCATGAGAGAGAAACAGTGCTGGGGACCCAGTCAGGTCTTGGACTAGATGGACATTGTCCGGCATGGACCAGCCCGGGTCGAGAGGCCGAGTGTACTCCTGATATGGCCAATGGGAATGGCAATTGTCTTGGCCCAGTGTTGAAACAGGTGATTCATCCTGACCAGTTCCCTTCCCATGAGAGTGGAGCCACTCTGTACTCTACTTTTTCCAAAACGAGCAAGAATACTCATTGGCTGCTGGACTCGAGAGTTGTCAGTTTCACCTTGTGACCCACCATCCACTGAACTTGTGGTTTGATCTGATGTCTCTCACCAGGTCATCCAGGAAAGATTTAAGCTGCCACCTATCATTCCCAGACACAGAACTCCTCTTCCCCTTCCCTTTCCAGCATGCTAGACAAGAGTAGGGAGGCTAGTTTCGGCTGATGCTCACAGAGGTGAGAATAACCTCTTTGTTCACCTCAGTGGGTATCAACGGGCACTTCTCAGGATGGATGAGGATGTCCATTGTTCACTGTCAAATGAGCCTCCCTCTGCACCAGCCACTGTATCTTCCTCCCTGTGTGTACTAACAGATGGGAGCACTTCTAACCTAAATGTGCAGTGGGTATATTGTTTATACCTGTCAACTCCACCTTCACTTCAGCCCTACTCCCGGGAACACCAAAGGAGGGATCATCCCCAGGAATTCCCTGTGAATGATGGGTTAATGGGGTCAGCATAGAGAGTACATTTCTCTCCTCAGGAGCCAGACCCAAGTGTTCCCTGACAACTCCAGTTCTCAGGGTCCACCTGGAGCCTGATCCTGAGAGTGAGAGGGGCTGGCCGCTGCTTCGCCATCATTATCCAGTGTACTCGCCTCGGGGGAGGCTCTATCTGAGAAGTCCACAGTGGAGGGCACAGGGGCTTTTTCAGTTGCCAGATCAAGGGCAACACCACTTTCAACAACTCCTTCCTGCACACACACTCCACACACCATAGGGCTCGAGGCTACATCTAGGGACCCACATGGATTCCCTCCCTCTCTGGTGACTCTCCCACGTCTACAATCTCTACCCTCTTGGGAAAAGTGCTCTCTCTCCTCTTCGGGCTGGAGGAGCACCCGGAACAGGGGTCCCCAATACAGCGGCACTCTGCATCCACCACCCCGTCCACCTACGCACTTCCCTGAGCCTCCAGCTGAACTTCAGAGCAAACGGGTTCCTTGGTACAGGACACAGGGCAGACGTGAGCTCTGCGTTCTCAATGACCTTCTTCCTATTGTGTTTGGATTTTGTCTTCACCCTCCTGCCTTGCGGAGTCTCCTCCCCATCCCCTGCTGCATCCTCCCTGCATGTAGCCTCAAGTTCCCCCACCCAAACCCACAGGGGCAGAAACAGGTGCTGGATAGGGGCAGGGGCATGAGCTGGGGCAGAGGCAGCTGGGGCATTGGTGCTTGAGATGGACTCTCTGGGCTGGAGTTGGGACACATCCTCCGAAACTGCCTCACTTCCCCACACATGTGGCACCGTGGGTGCTCTGAACTCCAGTACAGCTGGTAGATTTCCACTTCAATTCACACGGTAAATCGACCCTCAGTGTCCTCCTCCTGTGCCAGCTGCATGAACACGTTGCTGGAAAGAGATAATGTCGCAGAGGGTGTGGAACTTGATCTTGTGCCTAATGGCAGTGATCTCAGATCTTACTTGACCCAAGCGGTTAAAGTGGGGAAGGAGGATCTCATTAGAGATGAAGGGATTGAGTCCGAGGATGATCCGCTGTTGCTAGATCCAACTGTGGGAAGAACATTCCCCATTCTCAACCCTTTGCAGAGAGCTTGATGCAACAACTCCTCGGTCCTCACGTAAAACACCACCTTACCCCACTCCTTCTCAGAGGCCGGCATACTGCCGACACCAACCAAATCCTCTGTGGCCTCTGAGCAATCTTCTAGAGTCAGTCCGGAAGGCAGAACGCATTGCACCCTGCGTTTAATCCACACTGACCGAAACAGGACACTGTCCGTGGTTTTAACAGCCTTTGCATATCAAGCAGTGGTAAATCAAAAAACTGAACTTTATTTGTTGTCTGCAAGAAGTGTCACCCCTCATCCGAGAGGAATCTTCAATTCTAATCCTTGGTGGATAAATTTCCAGTGACTAAACTCTGTTAGTTGTTCAAAGGGATAACAATCACATGCTGGTCGTAGAGGTAATGAAAGAGTCATTAATCTTATCTTTGCATGAATGGCGGTTTAAACTGTTGTGGTTATGCCGGAATAGAGATGTTAGGAGTGCATTGTAAATTGCTGATGGGTGGTGTCGAAGGCCACCCCCTCTGTTCAGGGATGGGTTTTCCAGTTTGACAAAGAGGGAGTCTGGAGTCTGGAGAGAGTTTCACTCTGTGTTTCACCTAGGAGTGTGTGATGGGACAATGTGGCGGGAGCCTCAATCCCTGTCTCACCCCGGGTGTGTGTGATGGAACAGAGCAGAGGGAGCTTCACTCTGTTTCTGATCCTCAGAGGGTGTAATGGAACAGTGTGGGGTGAGTTTCACTCTGTCTGATACCTAGAGTGTGTGATTGGATTGTGTTGAATGAGTTTCTTTCAGTGTCTGATCAGACACAGTATGGAGGGAGTTTCACTCTGTATCTCACCCTTCAGTGTGTGGTGGGCCAGTGTGGAAGGAGTTTCACTCTGTGCCTGATCCTGGGAATTTTTAATGGATTGATGTGAAGGGAGCTTCAGTCTGTGTCTGACCCCGGAAGTGTGTAATGGGACTGTGTGGAGTGAGTTTCACTCCGTGTCTGTCCCGAGAGTCTGTGATTGGACTGTGCGGAATGAATTTCTCTCTGTCTGTCCCAGGAGTGTCTGATGTGACACCGTGCAGAGGAAGCTTCACTCTGTGCCTGACCTTGGGATTGTGAGATGAGATGCTGAGGAGGGAGCTTGCGTTTATGCCTGACCCTTTGAGTGTGTGATGGGACAGTGATAAAGGAGCTTCACACTGTGTCTGACCTCAGGAGTGAGTGATAGTCTACTGTGTACAGAGCTTAACTCTATGTCTGATCCTGGAATTGTGTGGTGGGGCAGTGTGGAGAGAGATTCACTCAGTGTCTGATCCTGAGAGTATGTGATTAGACTATGTGGATTGAATTTCTCTCTGTGTCTGTCCCCGGGAGTGTCTGATGAGACTCAGTGCGGAGGGAACTTCACTCTGTGTCTGACCCCAGGATTGTGTGGTGGGACGATGTGGAGGGAGCTTCACTCTGTGTCTGATCCTGGGGTTGTGTGATGGGACGGTACGGAGGAAGTTTGGATTTGTGCCTGCACCATGAGTATGTGATGGGACAGTGTGAAGGGATTTTAACTCTGTGTCTGACACTGGGAGTGTGTGTGATTGGACGGTGTGGAGGGAGCTTCACTTTGTGTCTGAATGCAGGTGTTCATGATGGGACGGTGTGGTGGGAGCTTCTCTCTGGTCTGATCCTGGGAAATTTTGATGGGATGATCTGGAGGGAGCTTCATTTGTGTCTAATCTCGAGAGTATGTGATGGCATGGAGTGGAGGGACTTTCACTCTGTGTCTGACTTTTAGAGTGTGTAATGGGACAGTGTGGAGTGAGATTCACTCTGTATCTGATCCCGAGAATGTATGATTGGACTGTGTGGAATGAATTTTTCTCTGTATCTGTGTGTGTGATAGAGGGTGAGGATGGAGCTTCACTTTGTGTCTGAACACGGGAATGTGTGATGGGATAGTGAGGAGGGAGCTTTACTCCATCCGACCCTGGAGTGTGTGTTGTGACACACTGTGCAGGGAATTTCATTCTATGTCAGACCTAGGGACTGTGTGATGAGATGGTGTGGAGGGAGTTTTACTGCGTGTCTGACCCTGGGACTGTGTGATGGAATAGTGTGTGTGGATTTTCACTCTGTGTCTGATCCTGGGTGTGTGCAATTGAATAGAATGGAGAGAGTTTAACTTTGTGTCAATTCCCGAGACTGTGTGATGGGGTGGTGTTTAGGGAGTTTCACTCTGTCTCATCCCGGGCATATGTATTGGGACTGTGTGGATGGAGCTTGACTTCCTGTCGGAACCCGGGAGAGTGTGATTGGACAGTGTGGAGCTTTGCACTCTGTGTCTGACTCCAGAAGTTCATGATGGGACTGTGTGGAGGGAGCTTCACTCTGTGTCTGAAACTGGGAATTTTTCATGGGGTGGTGTGGAGGGAGCTTCACTCTGTGTCTAATCCCGAGAGTGTGTGATTGTACGGAGTGGAGAGATTTTTACTCTGTGTCCAACCTCTGGATTGTGTAATAGGACAGTGTGGAGTGAGTTTCACTCCATGTCTGATCCTGAGAGAGTGATTCCTACTCATTCTCTGTCCACTCACTCTCCCTCCTCTGGCTCCCCTAACTCTCCCTCTCCTTCCTCCCCCTCTTTCCCTCCACCCTAGCCCTCCTTCTCCCCTCCCTCCACCTTCCGTCCCCCTCTCTCCCCCTTGAATGTTCCTCCCCCATCTCCCCGTACACCATTCCTCCTCTCTCCCTCTGATTTCTCCTTCCCCTTTCCTTGCTGCTCTCTCCCCCTACCTTCACCACCTCCACTCTCCCCAACCCACTCCCCCTCTCCTTCCCCCTCTCCCTGCCTTCTCTCTCCCTCTGTCTCACCTCTCTCTCATCCCTCTCCCTTTCCCCACCCACAGTCTCCCTCCCCTCCCCCTCTCCCTACACCTCATCCCAACCCCTCCCTCTCCTTCTCCCTCTCCCTCAATCTGTCCCACATCTACCCCATCCCTGCCCCCCTTCCACCATCTCCACCCCCATCAGCCCTGTTTCATGTCCTCACCACACTTTCCCCTCTTCCCACTCCCCTCTTCTCTCTCTTCTTCTCTCCCATCTTCCCTCTCCTCTCCCCATCCTCTCTCTTTGTCTTTCCTCTCTGCACCTCTCTTCACCTCCCTCCACCTCTCTCCCCATTACCCTTTCTCCCCTTCCCTTCCCCTCCCCTCCTTCCCCTCCCTCCCCCTCCCTCTTCTTCTCTCCCCCTTCCTCCCCTCCCCCTCTCCCTCTCCCTCCCCATCTCCCTCCCCCTCCCTCTCCCCTTTCCCCCTCCCTCCTTTCCCCTTCAACCCCTACTCTCCATTCTCCCCCTTTCACTCTCAAATCTCTGCCTAACCACCCCCTCTCTTTCCCCCTCTATACCCCTCCACTGCTCTTTCTCTCTCTTCTCTCCCCCTCTCCTCAACACTCCCCCTTCCCCCATTAGTACCCACTCTCCCCCACTCTTCCCACTGCCCCCATCTCCGGCACTCTCCCTCCCTACATCCCCCACTCCCCTTTCTCTCCCCACTTTTCCCCTTCTCCTGCTCTCCCCCTCCCTCTCTCCTCCCTCTCTTCCTCCTCTCTCCCCTCTCTCCCCCTCTCCCCCCTCTCTCCCCCCTCTCTCCCCCTCTCCCTCCCTCCTTTCTCCCCACCCTCTCCCCCCATCTCTCTCCCCCGCTCTTCTCTTCATCAAAAAGCTCCAGTCCCTTGTTAGATCTGGTGATATTTATCCAGAGGTCCTTCGGAAGTCAAGAATGAGGCAGAAAACTTGGTGGTTATGGTTGTTTATTAATTGTGACAGGAACAAAGAACGAGCATATAAAGAAAGAAAACAAAGAAGTTGTGGTCACCTTCAACAAAAAAAAACAAATTGAGTAGATAAGGCACAATCTATTGAGTAGCAGTCTAGCTGTGGGGGCATATGGGCTGCAGGAAAACATCCAGAAAAATACAGAACCAGCTATACAACAACTGCTGAAAATTCACTCGGCAATTACACATAAAGCTAATTACAGAAAAATTGCAGGCAAGCGTAGGAAAGTGAAATCTGAAGAAAATAAAGGAAAAATAACAATTCTACACCTAATTCAGCACCTTGAAACATCCTTGTAGAGCGACACAGAAGGAAGCTGAAAGAAATCAATAGGTCGGGCAGAATCTATCTTTGGATGGGTTCGACCCAAAGTGCCATCTGTCTGTTTTCTTCCACAGATGCTGCCTAAACTGACGATTTCTCCAGTATTTTGTGTAAGGCTTCATTTTTCCAGAATCCACAACAATCTGCATTGTGCCTCCAACATCCATGTGAATCTCCTCTGCACCTTTTCCTGTGCAGTCACATGCTTCACCGGTCCGGTGACATGAACTGAACACAGTTGTAGCCGAGCCAATGTTCTCTGCAGTTGTAGCATAATTTCTCTGCTTGTATACTCTGTTCCTCAGCTAATGACAGCAAACATCCCACAGCCTTTCTTCACATCTTTTACTTCAGTGCAGCACGGTAATTGGGACATGGGTCACGTGGGCTTGTAGGGTCGGTAGGGTCTTACTGTACTGAATCTATAAATGAATAAAAACAATATTAGTTTGCTGACACTTTGACTGCAGAAATTCGATCCCCGATGTTATGTGTGGCCCTGTCATTAATTATTTATACCCTTCCCTCACTAACCCTTCCTCTAATCACAAAACACTAATCGAGGTGAGATTCTACTGCTCTCTCTCAGTTGGGTTCTCCCTCAATACTGCCATTCTGACAGCAGACTGCTTGTTCTGTTCTCTGACCCTCCATCGGTATTAGTTTTTTAACAGAGGGACAATCCCACAATCCTGCCCCAGACTGTCTGAATACTCACATCTTCTTTTCTCACACAATGCCACAATCTGTTGTCTTCACTGTGGGCAATACTCCAACAGTATGTTTGCTGCTATTTTTTGTTTCTACGTGTTTGCATGTCGGGTGTGCGCGCGTATATGTGTGTGTGTGTTTCTACATTTGTGCATGTACCTCTGTGTATGCAGGTATGTTGGATGGGTGTGCATTTTTCTGTGTGTTTTTTGTTCTTTATTTCTGTGTTTGTTTTTATGTTTCTGTATGGTTGTGTGTTAGTGTGTGTGTGGTTCTGCGTTTTATGTGTGTATGTTTCTGTGTTTTATGTGTGTTTTGCAGATATGTTTTTCCGCGTTTCTGTGTCTGTGAGTTTCTGTTTTGTGAATATGTAGGTCAGTGAAGGGTCTGTTCATGTGGGGAGTGGTGTGTTGTTGGAGTGGGGAAGGAGAGAGAGGAACGAATGGAGTAGGAGGTGAAGAGTGGGCAGGGGGAGTGGAGAGGGTGTGTGGGGAAGTGAGGAGAGTGTAGTGGTGCAAAGTATCCTTTGTACTCGGGGAGGTGCTTGAATGTCTCCCATTTGAGAGTGAGACCCTCTCCGTGGTGTCATAACAGCAATTTACACTCAGTCTCAGCAAATCCAAGGAACTGACTGTGAAGTTCAGGAAGGGGAAGTTGGGAGAACACACTCCAGTCCTCATCCTGGGGTCAGCGGTGGAAAGGCTTCAAGTTCCCGGGCATCAACATCTCTGAGGATCTGTTCTGGATCCAACATGTTGAAGCTTCATGAAGGAGGCCACCACTGGCTACATTTCATTAGGACTCTGAGTATGTTACACTGTGCAGCTACCCAGGGGAGGGATAGTGGAAGGAACTGTCAATGTTTTGGGACTGACAGTGAAGCGGAGAGAGTCAGTGTCGAGCGTGACTGGTGTAAGACCATAAGACAAAAGAGCAGAAGTCAGCCATTCTGCCCATCGAGTCTTCTCCGCCATTTTATCATGAGCTTATCCATTCTCCCATTTAGTCCTACTCCCCCGCCTTCTCACCATAACCTTTGATGCCCTGGCTACTCAGATACCTATCAATCTCTGCCTTAAATACACCCAATGACTTGGTCTCCACTGCTGCCCGTGGCAACAAATTCCACAGATTCACCACTCTCTGGCTAAAAAAATTTCTTCGCATTTCTGTTCTGAATGGGTGCCCTTCAATCCCTAAGTCATGCCCTCTTGTACTAGACTCCCCCATCATGGGAAACAACTTTGCCACATCCACTCTGTCCATGCCTTTCAACATTCAAAATGTTTCTATAAGGTCTCCCCTCATTCTTCTAAACTCCAAGGAATACAGTCCAAGAGCGGACAAATGTCCCTCATATGTTAACCCTCTCATTCCCAAAATCATTCTAGTGAATCTTCTCTGTACCCTCTCCAACGTCAGCAAATCCTTTCTTAAATAAGGAGACCAAAACTGCCCACAGTACTCCAAGTGAGGTCTCACCAGTGCCTTATAGAGCCTCAACATCACATCCCTGCTCCTATACACTATTCCTCTAGAAATGAATGCCAACATTGCATTCCCCTTCTTCACCACCGACTCAACCTGGAGGTTACCCTCAAGGGTATCCTGCACAAGGACTCCTAAGCCCCATTGCATCACAGAACTTTGAATTCTCTCCCTATTTAAATAATAGTCTGCCCATTTACTTCTTCTGCCAAAGTGCATAACCATACACTTTCCAACATTGTATTTCATTTGCCACTTCTTTGCCCATTCTTCCAATCTATCCAAGTCTCTCTGCAGACTCCCTGTCCCGAATGGATTCAACATCTAGAATGCTTGGAGTTCAACTCATCTCTCATAGACTGATGGGATGAGTTCTAATCCACCTTCAGATTCTCCTGAGTGGGCCTTTTGTACAAAGAACTCTTGATCTCCGAATGTTCCTCGCCATGACCCTTCACTTTATTGTCTGCTTGCACTGCACATTCTCAGCAGCTGCAGCATTTATTCTGCATTCTGTAATTGATTTTTCTTTAATACTACCTTGATGTTCTTATGTGTGGAATGATCTGAATGGCTGGCATGGAAACAAAGCTTTTCACTGTATCCTTGTACAATAATAAACCAGATACCAATTACAATCACAGTGCCATCGTGAAATTAGTAACCAGAACTTCAGTGCTCTCCTTCACATAACTGACATAAAATGTAAAAAAATAACATTTATTACTCACTCAGAGGATGTGAGATTCACAGTTTGAAATGGCATTTAATCCCCCATCCCTAATTGTTGTTGAGAATGTGGTTGTGACCTGCCTTTCCCACCACCCCAGGGGATTGACGGTAGAGGATGCCATGACAACAATGCTACGAAATGTCAGAGAGAAATGGTTGAATTTTCCCTTGTTGGATATCGTTACTGCCTGGCAGTTCGATGGCAAATGACATGAGCACCACACATCAGCCAAGGTTGCATGTTGCCCAGCGCTTGGCTGTGGACTGCTCCATTACCTGGGGAGCTGCGAATCGTGAACACGGTGCATTTATCACATCTGATCCTCTGATGGATGGAAGGTCATTGATGAAGCAGTGAAGATGTTTGGGCCCAGGGCACCATCCTGTGGAATCCCTACAGAGACATCCTGTGGCTGAGATGAATCATCTCCCACCACCATGATGTGACAGACCATAAGGCCTAGCAGCAGAATTTTGCCATTCAGCCCATCGTGTTTTTCCTTCATTCATTCATGGCTGATTTATTTTCCCTCTCAACTCCATTCTCCTCCCTCTCTCCCCATAATCTTTGACACCCTCACTAATGAAATTCCCATCAATCTCATCTTCAGATATACTCAATGACTTGGTCTCTACAGTTGACTGTGGCAATGAATACCATATATTCACCACCATATAGTTAACAAAATTCCTCCTCCTCATTACATTTCAAAAGAGCATTCTTCTATTCTGAGGCTGTGCCCTCTGGTCCTAGACTTTGCCACTACTGCAAACATCATCTGCATGTCCACTCCCTCTCCCTTGGCCTTGTATGATTCTGAGCAGTGGGTATCCAGGGCCCCTGATGCCACACTTGATAAAATGCAGCCTTGATGATGAGGGTAGTGAATGCCACCTCACCCTGGGAGATTGGTTCTCTTGTCTGTGTTTCGATCCCAGCTGTGATGAAGTCTGGAGAGGTGGTGACTTTAGCAGAACAGCTTCTGTGAGCAGGTTGTTACCAAGCAACTGGCCGGGTTAGACGTGTCCTGTTTAATGTGGATAGGATCTACTCAGGCAGATTGTTGGATAGTTGCCAGTGATGTAACTGCACTGGGACAGTCTGGCTAAGGAGGTGGCAGGCTCTGGATCACAAGGCATCGGTACCATTGCCAGGATGTCATCAGGGACCATGGTCTTTCCTGTACCCAAAGCCATCTGTTGTTGATATTGTTGAGTCAACCAAACTGGCAGAAGACTGGTGTCTATCATGCTGGGGACCAGTGCAGGAGGGGGAAGTAGATCACCTGCTAGGACTGGTGTCCATCGTGCTGGGGACCGCTGCAGGAGGGGGAAGTAGATCACCCATCAGGACTGGTGTCCATCGTTCCGGGGATCACTGCAGGAAGACAAGGTGGATCACTTGCTCAGCCCTTCAGGTTGAAGGTTGCAACAAATGGTTTAGTTTTTGCTTTGGCGCTGATGTGACAAACAGAGGCTGCAGCACTGCCCTTTATGGCACAGCATTCATCAGATCTTCCTCAGATTAGTCCTTCCTTGCTTCCCATTAGCCAGCCCAACTTGACTTCATGTGTTATCTTCTGCACCTGTTCATCTACAGCAATAGCCTTTGATGCCTAATCTCTGGAAATCAAAGCCTTGGTGGGACCATTGATAGTAAAATGTGGGACAGGGTAGTTCTCCATGTCTGTGCAGAGATAATGACATTGATCAAAGTGATCTGGAAATGGACAGTGTCCAAGATCCACTCCCCTGGAAGTGATCAACCTGGCTTCTCAACCCATGGTCCAATTAATCCAACTCACCCACTTTTCCTCACCTTTCCACCCACACCAACACCCTTGTATGGGCCTGGACATGGTGCACCAGGCAAGTCAAGGTGCCCCAGGCAACATCATACAACACCCATATCCCTGGTAGATACTTCTGGTCACACAAGGGTGGCTCTGCCCATCAAGAAGCAATTGCAACCTCTCAGCAAGAGGCAACATTTCTCAATGCCGTGATTAATCACACACCAATGGGCACTTTTATATGGAGCACTGCTAAAATAAACCAGTGTTCGTCATCAAAGACCCCCTGCCATCCAGGCATTGATTAAAAATTATCTTTGACTTTGGCATTAAGGGCATCACGCAGTGCCCAAAGCACCATACAAATTGGACTGGCTGTTATTGAGAGAGAAAATGCATAGTCGTTGGACTGAAACATGTGTTTTGCTTCACTGAAGACATTTCAACAGAAGATGTCCCAGACAGGAACTGGACAGGCAGCCTGACATGTTGACATTAGAAACATGGACACAAGGAGCTGCATTGCCAAGGAGAGGAAAGAAATCCAATAGAAACGAACAATTGAGAGAAGTAAAACCGACCTTTAATTCCACACTCAATAAATGCAACAATGGACAAATCCTGCGTGGAACATGCACTCAGTGATTACTTTCAATTATCTGTCAGCCACTTCATGCTAAAAAGCATCCAGATATGGTGAAGAGGTTCATACCAAACATCAGAGTGGTGAAGAAATGTGATTTAAATGACTGACTGTGGTTTGAGTATCTTGGAAACGTCTGATCTCCTGGTATTTTCATGTACAACGGTCTCTAGAGTTTACAGTGTGCGGTGTGAAAAACAAACAAACAAGAAATAAAAACTGGTGAGCTGCAATTCAGTGAGGTAAAATGCCTTGTTAATAAGAGACTCAGAGAAGAATGGTCAGACTGGTTCAGTTGACAGGAGGGTGACTGTAGCTCAAATAACCGTGAGTTACAACAGTGGTGTGCAGAAGAACATCTCTGAGCACACAACAGGTCGAAACTTGAAGAGGGTGAGCTACAGTAGCAAAAGACCACATAACCTTCAATATCAGGACAAGACCATCTCTGTTTCATTATTCAATGAATATGACTGATTATTGATCTGATCATCTCTTCCGTCCCCTAACTCCATGCCCTCCGATTCCATTAGTATCCAACCAATCAGTACTGTCACTGAACACAGGCAGTGTCTGAGCCCCCAACACCCCGCAAGTAGACCCCCTTTCACAGGGAGCCCAGAGTTGACTGCAATATCCCAACTGTCCAGGCACCTTCTGTGCAAGGAGAAACAGGTCAATGTTTCAGGACCACGTATGATTTTGGCAAGATATCTTTGCTCTTAAACTTGGATCCCCAAACAATTAGCACCAATGCAGTGTTTCCCTTCACATGCCCAGCGGACCTGCGTTTTAACCATCAGCAACCTGTGCACGGTGAACTATGACAACTTTCATCGAGTCACAAGGTAGGGAAATTGGCCGTTCCACCCCACTTGTCCATGCCAACCAAGAGTACCATCCAAGCTCCTTTTGCCCACATCCCTCTGTACATGTACCTATCCAGGCATCCTTGCCTCAACCACTTCCTCTGGAAGTTCGTTTCATATTTGGATCAGCCCCTAGGTTAAAAAGATGCCCCTGAGTCCCCAGTAAATCTCTCCCTTTTCATCTTATACTGTGCTTTAACCCTACCTGTGCCCCTCATACTTTTATACACCTCTATAAGGTCACACCTCGTTCTCCTACGCTCCAAATCTCAGTCTGTTCATCCTCTCTCCATAACTCAGTTCCTTGAGTCCTGACAATGTCCTCGCAAAACTCATCTTCACTCTTTCCTGCAGCTAGGTGCCTAAAACTGAACATTGATTCCCTAACCCTGGGTAAAAGAATGTCTGTATTCAAACTGTCTCATTCAATATTTTACGAAAGAAAATGCTTGTCTTCCTGTTTTTTTTAGCACAAACCGGATTGTCCCAAATGATGTTGGAGCTGCAGTGTCTGGGCCCAGTCACTCAGCCTGTCTCTGTACAATGCACCCACACCCACCCCCACAAGCTCTCTGTCCTCCTCACAGCCCCGTTTAATCTGTCTCTGTCTGTGATTCCAGCACAATGAGGCACCCTGGAAAAGAAAAGTACAGAGACCCAGCAGACATCTGAGACACCCCTAATTTATCCCAACATCCCCCTCCCCACACTCAGGTGTTTTGAGGTCCACTCACTGTTGTCAGGTCGAGAACACAGTAGCCAGCCCACAGCAGCGAGGATGACTGAAATCGTCTCTAAGTAGAGGGATGAATACTGGCCATGGCTCCCCACCCCACAGATGATGGGAACCAAGTTCCTTCTTCCCAATAGTGCTGCTCTGTCAGAGGTTCCTTCAAAACTCCTTACCTCTCCTCCCACAGTGCAGTTCTCCCTCCTGACATCTCATCCCACAACACCATGTTCCTTTCTCACCTCCCTCTCACAGCGCGGGAGCTCCCTCACTTGCCCTGACGAGGTGAGGTGCTGCTTCTTGAACTCTCCACCCACAGTGCGGCACTCTCTCCACACTTCCCCACCCACAGTGTCATGTTACGTCCACTTCATCCTCCCACACAGCCCCTCCCACAATGTCGCACTCCCTCCACACCGCACTTCCCACAGTATCAAGCTCGCTCCACACCGCCCCCCTCCAGTGTCACGCTCCCTCGGCACTGCCCCCCCCCCACAGTGTCACGCTCCCTCCACACTGCCCCCCCACAGTGTCACCCCCCTCCAAAATGCCCCTCCCACAGTGCAGCGCTCCCTCCACACCACCCCGCCACAGTGTCATGCTCCCTCTGCACTGCTCTTCCCATAGCGTAGCACTCCCTTCTAACGACCCATCGCACAGAGCGGTGCTCTCTCTTCACTGCCCCTCCCACAATGAGTCACTCCCTCCTCATAGTCCCTCTCACAGCACGGTGCACCCTCCTCACCAGCCTTCCCACAATGCAGTGCTCCCTCATCCCCACCCTTTCCATAACGTGGCACACCCGAGTCTTCACCACCCCTCCCATTGTACTCCCTACTCAAAAGCTCCCCCTACCCCCAAGCGGCATTCCTTTAGCTATGTTATCTCCTCACAGTGCAGCCTCCGACTCCCACTCCTGAAAGTAAGGTCGGGAGGAGAGAGAGCAACGCGCCGTGTGTTCGCAACCCTCTGGTGAAAAATGATATTGTATCTGTGGACAATTCTGATTTGATGGAGACGGACGTAAAAGCACAGAGGAACATCTGGAGAAATTTCTGAAATGCCAGTTTGCTGCTGTTGTTACTGCGCGGTCGGGAATCTTCCGGAGGGAAGGCCTCAAAATCCCTGGCTTTGCCTGCTGTTGGTGACTGAGATTGAGGTCGAATCTTTCGGACAGAGATGGCGCTCAGTACTCGGTGTTGGAGGGCTGATCGGAGGTTCGAAGTTTTCGGATGACTCAGAGTCGGACTGTGGTCAGAATGGCAAGGAGAGTTTTTTCTTCCTTCTCCCGTCTGTGTGAGATGTGGGACATTTGAGAGACTTTGAACTTTTTACTGTGCTCGTAGACTTATTCATCAAGTTATGGTATTGTTGCACTGTTGTAACTATATGCTATAATTATGTGGTTTTGTTAGTTCTTTCAGTCTTGGTCTGTCCTGTGTTTTGTGATATCACACTGGAGGAAATATTGTATCATTTTTTAATGCAAGCATTACTAAATAACAATAAAAGAGGACTGCGTGTCTTCATAATCTAAAAGCAATGAGATTATATTTGTCTGAGTTAGCGAGTCTCCAATTCCCCTTGATATGAATGAACATGATTAGAAAGTAGTTGGTGACCTGAGTCTGTGGGACCCAGTGCTCTTTGGGATCTTACTGTGTAGTGGCTGCAATGTTCCATCATTGGCCATCTCCCATCCCGCCCCCGACCCCTCAGGCTGGCCCAATTGACTGGAAGTGCAGCTTTGCATATATGACCGTCTCCCCACTGCGAACAGGGCCTCCACTGCCGGGCAGTTCCTGCAGGTTGGCGTACACCGGGCCACACTCTTCCCCCTCTCCAACGGGCATTACAGGTGAGATCTGGCTCATCCTCTGCCTCTCCATGTCCTGGGGCAGAAATAAAAGCAAATCTCAGTTCTTCATCAAACACCATTGAACTGCTCACACTCCATCACTAAACTAATTCCATAACCTCTGGATTTATTTCCAAGGACTCTACAACTCAGGTTCCCAATATTTATTTCTTATTTGTTTATTGTTACTTTTTATTTTGGATTTGCAGATTGTTGTCTTTTGCACATTAACTGTTTGCATCAATGATGTGTGGAGTTTTAATTGATACTATTGTGTTTATTAGTCTTTATTGTGAACGCCCGTAAGAAAATGAATCTCAGGATAGAATGTGGTGACATATATGCACTTTGATAATAAATCTACTTTCAGCTTTGAACACTGAGGACGAAGATATTTAAATGTTGTGAACACTGACTAGTGAATAACAGTCTCTGATAACAGGCTAGAACCCTGTTGTGGACACGGTCCTCTTGTTCTCTCCCCTTCCCTTCCTTATCTCTTCTCTTTCAGTTACTCTCTTTGCTTCCAATTCTCTGTGAGACTCTGATCTTTTTCTATTTCATTCATTCACTCACTTCTTCCTCTTTCCCCCTCTCCATCTCTGTCTCTCTATCTCTCTCCCTTCCGCTCCCTTCATCTCTCTCACTGTCCTTCACGTTTGATCCTTCTCTCCCTCTCATTCCCTCACCCATACTTCAAAACCCGAACCCATGGTAGTCTGTGAGCATCACCCCATGGTGTGACACTCCCCCCTCAATGTCCTTCCCGCTGCGCTGTGCTCCCGGTGTCCTGACCTTTACTGGACTGAGCTGTGACCTGTACCTGAGGTGTGGTCAAGTATGCACTGGAGCTGACGGTGGTGTCCAGGATCTCCAAGGCCCTCTTCTTAGTGCATGCATCCCGTCTGGAACAGCAGAAGGTTGGCCCAGGGTTACAGAACATCAGAGTGTCAGCCAAATCCACTCCCTGATCTCACCTCACTGTGACATCCAGACCATTTAATACAACATCCTCCACTGAGGCTGTGGAGTGGCAACACTCTATCACTCCTCCTCCTTCCTTCTTCCCTTCTCCCCTCTTTCCCCACCACCTCCCTTCCCTTCTCCCAACCCTCCTCCTGCCCCTTTCCCCTTTCCCATTGCCTCCCTTAATCCTCTTGCTCTCATGAGAGAGAGATCGAGAAAATATATCTGAAAGTTTAATAATTTACTTGTTCATTTGGACGCTCACCTGAGGTGCTGACAACTGGCCACTGATCAAGGTGTGACCACCCAAGCGCTGTGTGACCACGGGATGACAAGGACCAGACTGGAAGACAGGGAATTCCCAGTCTCCCTCATTGTGCTTTTGGATCTGGAGCTCTCTTTGTTTAGGTTGGTTTATTTTATCATGAAGGTTATGTACAACATACAGACCTGGTGTACGTCCTCCCCGTGACCACGTGGATTTCCTTCAGGTGCTCTAGCTTCCTTCTACATTCTAAAGATGTACCAGTTAGTAGTTTAATTGGTCATTGCAAATTGTCCTGTGATCGGCTTCGGTTTGGGACTGAAGGGCCTGTTCCGTGTTGTGTCTCTAAATCAATTATTTTGCCATGTCTGTAACGTTGTCATGGTCCGGATCGGGGTCCCTTTGGATTTACCTTGTTTATGTTACGATCCGAACCGTTGATTCCCTGTTTTCCCATGTCCCTCTGCTTTGGTGATTAGAGGAAATTAATGCTCAGCTGAACCAGTAGCTTATAGTCTCTGGCTTTCAGCCGTTTGGTGCGGGAGCGTCTGCAAAGTCATCAAAGGTATGGCGTGCCAATCTGGCTGGATCAAGCCTAGTCTCGGCCAGAATGAGTGCCGGTAACTCGCCTTTCCTCACCGGAGCAACCCTGTTCAGTTACCTCACCGAAGCGAGCCTGCAAAGTTTCCTCATCAAGGTGGGTCTGTCTGTTAACCCGCTGGAGAGAATCAGGAGCCACTGTCTACTGTTCCCGGGCCGAGTCGAGAGCTCGCCACTACCCGGAGGCTCCAAGTCAAGTCCTGGCTCCAGCGGCATCCAAGTATCACGTCCAAGTCCTGTCCCTGGCAGCATCTGAGTACCAAGTCAAGTCTGGCCCTGGCGGCATCCGAGTACCAAGTCAAGTCCTGGACCTGGTGGCATTCAAGTACCAAGTCAAGTCCTGGCCCTGGTGGTCTGTGATTCCTGTCCTACACCCCTGTCTGAATCCCTTCTCAGCCCCTCTCGCCTCTAGCCCTCGCCTGCACTTCGGACTAGTTCTATCGTCAGAGCTAGATAGGTAATGTCTGGTGTGCTTTCGTGTTGGTCTTGTCTTGACCTTGCCTCCATGGGGTAAGACAGGCTGTCTTGCCATTGCCCTGCAGGGTGTCATGTCTTGTCTGGTCCTCACCTCTGTGGGGTAAGTCTGGCCGTCTTGCCGTTGCCCCACGGAGGGTCATGTCTTGTCTTGTCTTGTCCTCGCCTCCGTGGGGTAAGTCAGGCTGTCTTTCCATTGTCCCTCGGAGGGTCACGAGTCCTGGCCCTATGTCCTGTACCCAAGGAGGGGTCCCGGCTCACTGTTCTGTGTGTGAGTCCTGGCCCTATGTCCTGTACCCAAGGAGGGGTCCTGACTCTGTGTTCTGTGTACGTGTCCATGGTTCCATGTACCTGCTCTCCCAAGACCGAGGCTCTGTTTTCCATGTTCCTTCTCTCCCTAGCCCATGCCATGTCCATGCCTGGTTCTGGGGTCCGAGCCCGAGGCAAGACCCAGGTACCGGGTCCTTGCTTAGTCTCATGCTTGGAGTCCATACCCTAGCCTTTTCATGTCTCCTCTAGTTCTGGGAGCCGATTCCGAGTCCAAGCCCAGACCCTTGGTCCCAGCCTAGTCGTAGTCCTGAGTCCTTGACCTGTTTGCTATTCCTGCTTCTGCTTTGCTCTCCTGGTATCAAACAATAAACTAAATCTAATTAATCTCACAAGATGTGTCTTGCATTTGGGTCCACACTTGCTCCCAATGCCCCCGCCATTGTGACAAATGTACAGTGCTGCTGTTAATTGCCATAGCATATACAGTGCCTATAGAAACCATTCACCCCTTTGGAAGTTTTCATGTTTTATTGTTTTACAACATTGAATCACAGTGGATTGAATTTGGCTTTTTTGACTGATCAACAGAAATTGACCCTTTCATATCAAGGTGCAAAAAGATCTTAACAAAGTGATCTAAATTGGCTTAATGCATGCATTACTAAATGACAATAAAAGGGGACTGCGTGTCCTCATAATCATATAATCATAAATTAATTACAAATATAAATCACAGAACAATTGATTGCATAAGTATTCACGCCCTATAATATGACACACCAAATCATCACTGGCGTAGCCAATTGGTTTTAAAAATCACATAATTAGTTGAGCGGATATCTGCATTTGGAGACCTGTGTATGGTCAAGGTGTTTCAATTGATTGTCGTAAAAATACACCTGTATCTGGAAGGTCCAATGCTGGTGAGTCAGTATCCTGGCAAAAGCTACACCATGGGGACAAAATAACACTCCAAACAACTTTCTGACAATGTTATTGAAAAACACAAGTCAGGAGAAGAATAAAATAAAATTTCCATGTCACTGAATATCCTTTGGAGAACAGTTAAGTCAATCATCAAAAAATGGAACGGATATTGCACAGCTGTAAATCTGCCATCCTCAGGAAACTGAGTGACTGTGCAAGAAGCGGACTACAGAGGAAGGCCACCATGTGACCCATAGCAACTCGGGAGGAGTTGCAAGCTTCAGTGGCTGAGATGGAAGAGACTGTACTTACAATAACTGCTGCCCAGATATTCACCATGGGAGAGTGGTAAAGAGAAAGCTATTGTTGAAAAACGTTCACATGAAATCCAGAAGGCATGTGGGAGTCTCTGAAGTCAGCTGGAAGAAGGTTCTATGGTAGATTCAAACCAAAAGTGAGCTTTTTGGACGTCAGACTAAGCACTACATTTGGTGTAAGCCAAATACTACACATCAATAAGCACCATCCCTACCATGAAAAATAGTGGTGGCTGCAACATGCTGTGGGGATGCTTCACTGCAGCAGGACCTGGAAAGCTTGTGAAGGTAGAGGGTAAAATGACTGCAACAAAATACAGGGAAATCGTGATGCCATCTGCAAAGGAACTGGGACATGGAGAAGGCTTGTTTTCCAGCAAGACCATGACCCCCAGCATAAAGCCAAAGCTACACAGGAATGGCTTAAAAGCAGCAAAGGTAATGTCCTGGAGTGGCCAAGTCAGAGTCCAGACCCCAATCCACTTGGGAGTTTGTGGCTGGACTAGAAAAGGAATGATCACTCACAAACTCCATGCAATCTGAGCAGGTTTTTTTTTGAAGAAGAAGGGGGGAAAATTGTACTGTCCAGATGTGCAAAGCTGAAAGAAACCTCTCCACGCAGACTCAAGGCTGTAATTGCCACCAAAGGTGCATCTACTAAATACTGACTTGAAGGGGGTGAATAATTATGCAATCAGTTATTTTGTGTTTAATATTTGTAATTAATTTAGATCACTTAGTAAAGATCTGTTATCACTTTGAAATGTAAGAGTCTTTCTGTTGATCAGTGCTGAATAGAGCCAAATTAAATCTACTGTGATTCAATGTTGTAAAACAATAGCTTCCAAGGAGGGTGAATACTTTTTTATAGGCACTATATACCACTACTATGTAGGATGTAACAATGAACGTGAATGTTCGTTGGTTGCTAGTCAGTAGAGGAGACAGGGACAGGAACAGATGCAGACCCGGTCGAATCAGTTACCTGCAGGCAGACAGCAGAGGGTAGGATTTGAACAGAAGCTGAACACTCCCCACCTACAATTTTACCTGGCCCCACAACATCATCCCTTTAGTCGAGAAAGCACAGCATGTCTCCATTTCCTAAAGAGATTGAGGTGTGCGAGGCTAACTTCTCCTTCTATTCTAACCCATTTTTAACAGCAGCTCCATCGAGAGTATACTGACCTGCTGCATCAGCGTCTGGAAACGTAGCATTATGAGAAGGACTGTTAGGATGGGAAACAACTTCTTCCCCACTACTGAACTCCCTGCCACCACCCAGGTCCCATCACTTATGAAGTGTTGTAAATGCAGCTTATGATCGATGTCAATCTTACAGAGTATATTTTATGATTTGTTAATTCATTCATGGCCATGTTGCGTTATGTGCTGTTTGTGTTATATGCACTATGTTGCGTACCTTGGTCCAGGAAACGTCGTTTCATTTGGTGGTATAAATATATACAATAGAAATGACATTAAAACTGAACTTGAATGTCCGTCTGGACTTACTTCAGGATGTACTTGGAGATGAAGAATCCAGTCAGTAGCATACTGAGAAGGACATTAATCGTGAGCAACACTGTGAACCAAACAGCAGAGACCCCACCCGTAACATCAATCAACAGGACAGCTTCAGAACAGTCACTCGTACAAGTGACCTTTCTCATTTATTGACGGACGACTGCACAGGATCTGAGAAAGCTGCAGAAAGTTGCAAACTCAACACCACCATGGGCACTAGCCTCTACAGTACCTGAGTCATCTTCAAAAGTCAAAGCCTCGTTATAGGCATCGTTATAGACCTGCACCACTCAGGATGTGTCTTCTTCACATTGCTACCATCAAGGAGGAAGTACAAGAGCCTGAAGACACACACGGATGTGTGAGGAACAGCTTCATCCTCACTGCCACTGCCTCACTATTTTCACTTTTTTTGCTCTCTTTTTGCATTACTTATTTAATTGAATTTCTATAGCATATATATAGTGCTTATAAAAAGTATTCATCTTCTATTGTTTCACAACACCTAATAATGTGTATTTAATTTGTTTTTTTTTAACCAACAGAAAAAGACACTTTTGTGTCAAGGTGAAAAAAGATCTCTACAAAGTGATCTATATTAATTACAAATTCAAAACACAAAATAATTGACTGCATATTCATTCAACCCTCTTTAACATGGCACACAAGTCATCACTGGTGCAGCCAATTGGTCTTAGAATCACATAATTAGCCACGTGGGAATTTGTTTTTGGAGTCCTGTGTATAGTCAAAGTGTTTCCATTGATTGTAGTAAAAATACACCTGTATCTGAAAAGTCCAACTGCTGGTGAGTCAGGGTCCTGGCAAAAACTACACCATGAAGAGAAAAAAAACACTTCAAGCAACTGTCTGACAAGGTTATTGAAAAGTACAAGTCAGGAGATGGATACAAGAACATTTCCAAATCACTGACTGTCCCTTGGAGCACAGTTAAGTCAATCATCAATAAATGGAAAGAATATGGCACAGCTGTAAATGTGCTGAGAACAGGCAGTCGTCAAACACTGAGTGACCATGCAAGAAGAGGACTAGTGAGGGAGGCCACCAAGAGACCTATGATAACTCCGCAGGAATTACAATCTTCAGTGGAGAGAATGCGCATGTAACAATTGTTGCCCGGCTACTTTACCACCTGCAGCTTTATGGGAGAGGGGAAAACGGGAAGCGACTGTTGAAAAGAAACTCACATGAAATCTCGGCTAGAGGGGGTAAAATGAATGCAGCAAAATACAGGGAAATTTGGAGGAAATTGTGATGCAGTCTGCTGGAGAACTGGGAATGGGGAGAAAATTTGTTTTCCAGCAAGACAATGACCCCAAGCATAAAACAAAGCTACACAGGAATGGCTTAAAAACAACAATGTTCCTGTAGTGTCCAATTCAGAGTATAGACCTCCATTTGTGGCTGTACTAGAAAAGGGTTGTACAATCGCAATCCCCATAAAGTGTGACAAAGCTGGAGCAGTTTTGTAAAGGAGAATGGGGAAACAACACATTTGAATGCATATGTTGGTGATATTGCACCTAATTGTGATTCTGATTCTAATGTAATATCCAGGACATTTGGCTTTTCAGCGCCAACATTTTGTGGGAGAGAGAGAGATCCATGTGTCCCTTGCAGATTTTACTTGGGTTTTGTCCTTAGCACATCGAGGAAAATGGCTTAATCCTTGGATAAATGCAGTGGGGTCTTAAAGGAGAGTGGAGAGTGCGAGTCCAATTTCACCGGCACATTTCACTGTTGTAATGTTTTCCTCAGCTTGTGATGTATGGTTGTCATCTGCTCCCATGTGTTCATTCCCAATTTTACTTGGGTTTTGTCCTCACACATTGAGGGAAATGGTTAAACCCTTGGATTAAGGCAGTGGGGTGATAAAGGAGAGTGGAGAGTGTGATTCCCATCTCACCATCTCAATGTGTTCCTCAACTTGAGATCTAGTCCCAAGGGAAGCAGGGCAGCCGGTCTGTACACAGCAAGATCAATAACTAGCAATGTGATGATGACCATTAGTGGGGTCGGGACACTGGAGTGAACTCCCCACTGGCCGTGCGATCTTCCCCATCTAGCTAAAAGGGAAGGCAGACTTTGCTCAGATCGAGCTCAAGTGCAGTTCGGAGGGAATTGCTGAGGTTAGGGCTGCACTCTGCTGAGTGAAGAGTATTCCTCATTGATATCCTCACCTTTCATCCACAGGGACACCATGAACATGGCCTCTCCATGCTGGTTTCGGACTGTACAGAAGGCGGTCACATCCTCCTCTCCCTCGCTCACACCCAAGGTCAGCGAGCCTGTCACCAATTGCCCGTCATCTACCTGCCATGTCTGGAAACGACCGTGCGTCTGGTTCCCACTGAGGTTGGCGAGGGGGAGGTGCCAGGTGAGCTCTCCGAGTGGGTTCGATCTGGCTGCACACACACATGAGTTGATATTGAGGTTCCGAGTGCTCCCAGAGTCCCAAGAAATCTCAGGCTTATCTGGGAAGAAAGAAACAGGCAGGAGATGTTGGTTGCACTGATATATTGTAATGGTACAGTGTAACTCTGAAGCCTGAGCTGTGCCTCAGTCGTCTGTTGGACACCCCTTTCCATTCACTGTAAAATGAGGTTGTCTCCATTCTGATGTATTGGATCCCCGTCTTCCACATTCAGAAATGCTTTTCTGCGTATCACTGCTGTAGCGTGTGAGTGTTTGAATTACTGTCACCTTCCTGTCAGATTGAACCAGTCTGGCTATTCTCCTTTGACCTCTCTCATTAACAAAGTGTTTTCGCGTACAGAACTGCCACTCAGTGAATTTTTTTTCTGTTTGTTTCTCACACCATTTTCTGTAAACTCTAATGACTAGTGTCACCTGACTGCTCTGAAGACAAATCAGCTGCTGGATTTGAGTTCTGGGGACGTGGTTGCTGCTCAGCGAGATGATCCAGGCATTGGTACCATTTGGGCGGTGGTTGAAAAGGGACATAGCACCCTCATAAGGAATTTGGGGCTATCTGTCTCCCTTTTCAGCTGCCACCCAAATGGTACCAGTCGAAGCCACTGCTGGTCCGGCCTGGGAAGGTATACTGTTACTTCATGCTCGTTATTTAGTAAGAGTTATTTATATCTGCATTTGCACAGTTTGTTTACAGTTAGCAGTTACCGTTCTATAGATTTCCTAAGTATGCCTGAAGAGAATGGTTAAAGTCACTTTGATCATATTTCTTCTCCATTCCAATATTTGGTCTGAACAACAACGGATTCTCTTAACTATGTCTGCATACTTTTATGCATTGAGTTGCCATCACATGATTCATTGATTAGATATTTGCTTTAACGAGCAGGTGTACAGGAACTTAATGAGGCGACCACTGAGTGTGCATTGTGTATCAAAGGATAAATAGTCCACTGACTTTGCATTTGCACTTAGAGATGTTGCAATGCATCCAGTTACACTCCACACTGAGGGTGATGGCCCTCTGCACTGTCCCGTGTTTATTCTCTGCCACGCACTGATAGTCTCCAGCCTGCTGGGGTGTCACCTGAGGAAACTCCAGCCACAGCTCGTTACTGGAACATGTTGTGTTTAGTGTGACACCGAGATGTCTCCACGTTAGATTAGACACTGGGAAACTCTGGACAGAGCAGAGGATCGATGTAGAAATCCCTTCCTTCATATTCACCCGGGAATTGTTCATGTTGTTGGGAGAAATGATTGAGAGATTCTGTGGGCCATCTAGTAAAGACAAATAAAGAGTTAAGCATGAGAACACATGATGTAGAACAAGATTCCATGCGTTAATCACCTGCAATCAATTCCATTCCACCTTTGCAATGCATTCCAATGTACAAGGTCGATTGTCTAATTCTGTTCCTAGGTCATATGGTCCATGGTCCAAATTCTTTGCCAGAAGCACACAGCCAAGGAAAGCCCTCCACGGATTACGGAGAAAGTGTTGTCCAGTTTGAAGGGTCGAAACGAAGGGTAGTGCGGTATCGGAGAGACAATTATGAGGGAGTGATATGGGCAAAGATGCAGTGCTGTGCATCATCAATTGATTGTTGTCACACTGAGGGAGCATCGTAGTGTGGGAGGGGCGATACTGAGGAAGTATCATACTGTGGGAATGGTGATACTGAAGATGAATCACATTGTGGCAGTTGTGGTACTGATGGAGGGGCAATACTGAGGAAGTATCATACTGTCGGAGGGGAGATACTGAGGTAGTATTATTCTGTGAGAGGGGCGATACTGAGGATGAATCACACTGTGGCAGTTGTGGTACTGAGGGAGAGGCGATACTGAGGAAGTATCATACTGTGGGAGGGGCAATACTGAGGAGGTATCATACTGTGGGAGGGACGATACTGAGGAAGTATTATACTGTGAGAGGGGTGATACTGAGGTAGTATTATTCTGTGGGAGGGTCGATACTGAGGACGAGTCACACTGTGGCAGTTGTGATACTGAGGGAGGGCGACACTGACGAAGAGTCACATTATGGCTGTGGCGATACTGAGGGAGGGTCACACTGTCGGAGCTCTCTCTCCTGAAGTTTAAAATAGCGGCAAAATCCTAAAAGGACGGGCTTAGAAAGCTCCAGAAGACTTGGAGAGTGCGTAGTGTCATCTTGACAATGGACTAGAGCGGTTTCTTTCATGCAATGACCCGGTGTCTAAAGTTTTCGGTGCGTGTTTCTCGTGCGCTGAGTAGTGGCTGCAGCTGACGATTACCAAAGTTCGAGCCTTTAACTCTGTTGGGAGCGGGAATGGATTAATTCTGTTTTGAAACAGTGAAAACCCCTCCCATTTAAATTGCCTAGCTCAGGGCGCTTGGGAAGACTTCGGAGCGGCTGGAAGAACAGCGGACTGACCTGGGAGACTCCTTCGTTCTTGCAGCAGCATGGATGGCGCTGAGGTTTTTCAACCAGACCGACATTCCAGTCTATCCACGGATAACTCCCATTCCCCCTCCCCACTCTCTGAACTGTTACTTTTCGAGAGATTATTTGCTGGCGCCCCGCTGGGTTTACAGCTCTGTTTAATTCCAGCTGTGCTGTCGATTCGGACTGAGTCGGGTAGTGCACCGCGCAGAGACTGCGGGCTCTGGAGTTGCAACTCGCGAAGTGGGTCACCCTTTCAAATCAATGGCTCTGAAAATGCTGAATTCTACTGTACCGACTTCAGTCAGTGGGAGTGACGTTTTAAATGTCATGGCTAAGACTATTGGGGGTCGTGAATATGTTGTTGCATCTTGGCAATTGAACGGCAAGACCACTTTCTATCAGGGACTGAGGAGCGATGCTTTGGTAAAGCTGCACAGTATCTGGAGGCCGATGCTGACGGCCGCTACTGAGATTATTTCAGATGGCCCGGTAGGTTTAGAGCCCAGCGGCCCTCAGCATCGGTCATGCCGGTGGCCCAGCCCGCGGCGGGAGCTGCGCACAGCGAGGAGGTTTATGGCAGGTTGGAGATGCTCGTTTAAAATGAGAGCTTTGCGGGCGTTCTGTGTCATTCCGGCGTACAAATCAGCGGCAGGAGCAGCACAGAGAGGAGTAATTAAATGCACAGATAGGACAAGCGGAACAGCCATTGTTGAGAGTGGAACAGTGCTGAGAGTGTGAGTGACAGGCTTTGGCTCAAAGGAGGCTTCAGATCGGAAGAGGCTTTGGCTCTGGGTAAGTTTGCGGATAAGTTTCTGTTAAGTTTCCACTTTTTCTTACTGTGTCAGTGGTATTTAATGTAGTTTCAATGGTCCTTGTATGTTCTTCATGTTGAATGTTGCAGTCATGGGAGACCCAGGGAACTACACCTGCATGAAGTGCATCCGCTGCTGCTCCTTAAAACCGTGTTAGGGATCTGAGCAGCAGCTGGATGACATTCCGCTTGTACGGCAGAGTGAGCAGATCATCAATTAGAGTTACAGGGAACTGGTTACCCCTAGGTTGCAGGAGGAGAGTAGTTCAGTGACTGTCAGGAGACATGGACATGTGGACAGACAGTTAGTGCAGAGCGTCCCTGTGGCCATTCCTCTCAGTAATAAGTATACCGTTTTGGATACTGTTGTAGGGAATGCCATGGAAGCCAGGTTTACTGGCACTGAGCATGGGTCCATGGTGCAGAAGGGAAAGAGGGAGTAGAGGGGAGTGGTAGTGATAGGGGAATCAATAGTCAGGGGAACAGACAGGAGAACAGGACAACTGGATGGTTTGTTGCCTCCCACGTGCCAGGGTCAGGGACATCTGAGTTTGCATCCACAGAACTTTGGAGGAGGAATGACATAGGAAGGAAATGCAAAGAGGCCCTGAAGAGAGAATTTAAAGAGTAAGGCAAAAAGCTCAGAATTTGGACCTCCCAGGGCAGTAATTTCCGGATAGAATCTGTGCTTCCTGCCAGTGAGGGTAAAAACAGGATGTTTCAGCAGATAAATGTGCGGTTGAGAAGTTAATGCAGGGGGCAGGGCTTCAGGTTCTTGGATCATCGGTCTGGGGGAGGATTGACCTGTAGAAAGGAACCCGAGGGGGACTAATATTCTTGCAGGCCGGTTTGTTATAGTTGTTGGGGAGGGTTTAAGCTAATTTTTCAGGGGGATGGGAACCAGAGAGAAGGGAGTCAAGATAGGACCGATGGCAATAAAGCAAAGACGGCATGTAGTCAAACTGTCAAGAGGGGCAGGCAGATGAGAAGACAAAATTGCAGCCATCAGGGTGAATACCAGTGATTAGAGATGCAAAGTTAAAAAGGGTAACAATACTGTACTCAATGTGTTATATCCCAATGCATGGAGCCTAAGAAATAAGGTGGATGATCTGTTTGCACTTTTACAGATTCTCAGGTATGATGGTGTGACCATCAGTAAATCATTGCTGAAGGATATCTGTAGTCAGGCACTGAATGATCAAGGTTACACATTGAAGGTGGGCAGAGGGGATAGTGTGACTCTGCTGGTAAAGTATGGCATCAAATCTTTAGAAAGGTGTGAAGATGTGACATAGGATCAGAAGATGGTGAATTCTTGTGTGATGAGTTACGAAACTGCAAGGACCCTGATGGCAGTTGTATTCAGGCCACCAAACAGTAGCTGGAATGTGGACTACAGATTACAATGGGAAATAGAAAAGGTGTAACAAACGGGCAAAGTTATGATATTCACAGGAGATTTTAACTTGCGTGTAGATTGGGAAAATCAGGTTCGTAATAGATTGAATGTGTTGAATGCCTACACGATGGCTTTTTGAAGCAGTTTTTCGTTGAGCCCACTAGGAGATCAGATATACTGGGTTGGGTGTTGCGTAAATGAACCAGAGGTGATTAGAGAGCTTACAGTAAAGGATCCCTTAAGATGTTGTGTTCACAATTTTTGCGGATTGATCTCAACTTGAAGTTTGATAGGGAGAAAGTGAAGTCTGACAGAACAGTTTTTCAGTAAAGGAAAATAGTGGTATGAGAGAGGAGTTGGCCAAAGTAAATCAGAAGGAGATGCTGGCATGCATGACAGCAGAACAGCAATGTCTTGAGCTTATGGGAAAAATGAGGAGCGTGTTGTATAGATGTATTCCAAAAACAAAGAAATACTCAAATGGCAGAATAGTACAACTGTGGACAACAAGAACAGTCAAAGTTAATTTAAAAGCTGAAGAGAGGGCATACAACAAAGCAAAAATTAGTGGGAAGATAGAGGATTGGGAAGCTTTTAAAAACCTACAGAAAGCAACTAAAAGAGTCATCAAGAGGGAAAATATGAAATATGAAAGCAAGCTAGAAATCAATATCAAGGTGGATAGAAAAGACATTTTCAAGTATATAAAAAGAAACACAGAGATGAAAATGGATACAAGACCTTTAGAAAACGAGGCTTGAGAAATAATAACAGGGGACGAGGAGATGGCAGATGAACTAAATGAGTATTTTGCATCAGTCTTCACTGTAGAAGACTGATTCAAAAGTTATTTGAGGAGGTGACCAGGCATATAGATGAGGGTAGTGCAGTGGATGCGATCTACTTGGATTTTAGTAAGGCATTTGACAAGGTACCACACGGTAGGCTTATTCAGAATGTCAGAAGGCATGCGATGCAGGGAAGGTTGGGTAGGTGGATTCAGAATTGGCTTGCCAGCAGAAAGCAGAGTGTTGTGGTGGAGGGAGTACATTCGCATTGGAGGATTGTGACAAGAGGTTTCCCACAAGGATCGGTTCTGGGATCTCTACTTTTCATGATTTTTATTAATGACCTGGATGTGGGGGTAGGACGATGGGTTGGCAAGTTTGCAGACTACACGAAGGTTGGTGGTGTTGTGGATAGTGTAGAAGATTGTCGAAGATTGCAGAGAGATATTGATAGGATGCAGAAGTGGGCTGAAAGTGGCAGATGGAATTCAACCCGGAGAAGTGTGAGGTGGTACAGTTTGCAAGGACAAACTCCAAGGCAGAGTACAAAGTAAATGGCAGGTTACTTGGAAGTGTGGAGGAACAGAGGGATCTGGGGGTACATGTTCACAGATCCCTGAAAGTTGCCTCATAGGTAGATAAGGTAGTTAAGAAAGCTTACGGAGTGTTAGCTTTCATAAGTCAGGGGATAGAGTTTAAGAGTTGCGGGGTAATGATGCAGCTCTATAAAACTCTGGTTAGGCCATGCTTGGAGTACTGTGTCCAGTTCTGGTCGCCTCACCATAGGAAGGATGTGGAAGCATTGGAAAGGGTACAGAGATTTACCAGGATGCTGCCTGGTTTAGAAAGTATGCATTATGATCAGAGATTGAGTGAGGGCTTTACTCTCTGGAGAGAGGGAGGATGAGAGTAGACATGATACAAGATATTAAGAGTAATAGATAGAGTGGAGAGCCAACGCCTCTTCCCCAAGGCACCACTGCTCAATAGAAGAGGACATGTCTTTAAGGTAAGGGCTGGGAAGTTCAAGGGGGATATTAGAGGAAGACTTTTTACTCAGAGAGTGGTTGGTGCGTGGAATGAACTGCCTGAGTCGGTGGTGGAGGCAGATACACTAGTGAAGTTTAAGAGACTACTGGATAGGTAGATGGAGGAATTTATGTTGGGGGGTTATATGGGAGGCAGGGTTTAAGGGTTGGCACAGCATTGTGGGCTGAAGGGCCTGTACTGTGCCGTATTGTTCTATGTTCTATTTTATAAGACACGAGCATTGTGGCAGGTGTTGACTGGTGTGAGGGAAGAAATGATTGCAGCTTCTATTAAAAGAGAGAAGGTGCTCAAAAAGCTGTAAGGCCTAAAGGTACATAAGTCAGCAGGACCAGATGAACTGCACCTTAGGGTTCTGAAAGAGGTAGCAGTAGAGATTGTGGAGGCATTAGTTATGATATTTCAAGAATCATTTGACTGTGGCATAAGGCCATAAGATATGGAGGGGAATTAGGCCATTCAGCCCATCGAGTCTGTTCCACCATTCCATTATGGCTGATCCCAGATCCCACTCAACTCCTTACACCTGCCTTCTTGCTATGTCCTTTGATGCCTGACCAATCAGGGAACAATGAACTACAGCCTTAATTTTACGCACAGAATTAGCCCCTACCGCAGTCTGTGGCAGAGCATTCCCAGATTTATCTCTGGCTAAAAAATTCCTGCTTACCTGTGTTCTGAAGGGTCATCCCTCAATTTTAAGGCTGTGCCCTCTAGTTCTGGATAGGAAGCATCGTCTCCACATCCACCCTATCTAGTCTTTTCAACATTCAGCCTGACTATTGTTTCATAAAAGCTCAGCATTATCTCCTTGCTTTTACATTCTATTCCCCTTGAAATAAATGCCAACATTGCATTTACCGCCTTTACCACAGACTCAACCTGTAAATTAACCTTTTTGGAGTCTTGCCCGAGGACTCCTAAGTCCCTCTGCACAGCTGATGTTTGAACCTCTCCAGTTAGATAATAGTCTACGGTATTGCTCCTTTTACCCAAATGCATTATCATACATTTCCCAACACTATACTCAATTTGCTACCTTTTTGCCCATTCTTTCAATTTATCTAAGTCCTGCTGCAATCACATTGCTTCCTCAGCACTACCTACCTCCCAACTATCTTTGTATCATCCACAAATCCATCAATTCCATTATCAAACAATGTGAAAAGCAGCGGTCACATTACTAACTCTGGAACACCTCTAGTCACCAGCGGACAACCAGAAAAGGTCTCTTTAATTCCCACTCACTGCCCTCTGCCTGTCAGCCATTCCACTATCTGTGCCAGTATCTTTCAAGTAATGCCATAGGATTTTATCTTGTTAAACAACCTCATGTGTAACACCTTATCCAGCACCTTCTGAAAATCCAAGTAAATTACATACATTGCCTCTACTTTGACCACTCTGCTTGTTACTTCCTCGAAGAACTCTAACAGATTTGTCAGGCAAAATTTCCCTTTACAGAAACCATGCTGACTTTGACTTATTTTATCATTAGTCTCCAAGTACCTAGAAGCCTCATTCCTATGAATGGACTCCCACACTTTCCCTCCAACTGAGATTAGGCTAACTGGCCTATAATTTCCCTTCTTTTGCCTTTCCCACCTTAAAGTGTGGAGTGACTTTTACAATCTTCTCGCCCTCTGGGACCACGCCAGAGTCAAGGAATTGTTCCGGAGGACTAGAAAATTGCAAACGTCACTCCACTCTTTAAGAAAGCGGGGAGGCAGCACAAAGAAAATTATAGAGCAGTTAACCTGACCTCAGTGGTTGGGAAGGTGTGGTAGTCAATTTTTAAGGATGAAGTTATGAAGTACTTGGTGACAAAGGACAAGAGAGGATAAAGTCAGCATGCTTTCTTTTGGGGAAAATCTTGCCTGATGGACCTGTTGGAATTCTTTGAGGAGATGATAAGTAGGGTGGATAAAGAGGAAGCAGTAGACATTGTACATTTTGGATTTTCAGAATGAATTTGACAATGTGCCACACATAAGGTTACTTATTAAGTTAAGAGCCTAATTGTTAGAGCATTGGCTTATTGGAAGGAGGCAGAGAGTGGGAATAAAAGGATCCTTTCCAGGTTGACTGACAGTGACTCGTGGTGTTCCACAGGGGTCAGTGTTGGGACCACCTTTTAATGCTGTATATCAGTGAATTAGATGATGAAATAGATGGCTTTGTTGCCAGGTTTGCGGGCGATACAAATATTGTTGGAGGGTCAGGGAGTATTGAGGAAACAGGAAGGCTGCAGAAGGACCTAGACAGATCAGAAGAATGGGCAAGAAAGTGGCATATGAAATACAATATTGGAAAGAGCATTGATGTGCACTTTGGGAAAAGAAATAAATCTGCATAAGACTATTTTTGTAAATGGGGAGAAATTCCAAAAATCTGAGATGCAAAGGGACTTGAGAGTCATTGTGCAGAACATTCCAAAGGTTACCTGGCAGGTTGAGTCAGTGGTGAGGAAGGCAAATGCAATGTTAGCATTCATTTCAAGAAACCTAAAAATATAAGAGCAGGGACGTGATGCTGAGGCTGCATAAGGCACTGGTGAGGCTTCACCTTGAGTATTGTGTACAGTTTTGGGCTCCTTCTCGAAGCAAAGATGTGTTGGCTTGCAGAGGTTTCAGACAAGGTTCACAAGGATGATTCTGGGAATGAAAGGTTTATCACATGAAGAATATTTGATGTCTCTGGGCCTGTGCTTGCTGGAATTTAGAAGGATGGCGGGGGGATCTTATTGAGATCTTTTGAATGTTGAAAGGCCTAGACAGAGTAGATGTGGAAAGAATGTTTCCCATGCTGGGGGAATCTAGGACAATAGGACATGACCTCAGGATAGAGCGGCTTCCATTTAAAACAAAGAGGCGGAGAAATTTCTTTAGCCAGAGGTTGGTGAATTTCTGGAATTTGTTACCAGCTGTGGAAACCAGGTCATTAGGCAGAGATTGATCGGATCTTGATTGGCCATGGCATCAAAAGTTATGGGGAAGGACCAGAGAGTGCAGCTGAAGAGGGGAAAAATGGATCAGCCATGACTGAATGACGGAACAGATTCGATGGACCAAATGGCCTAATTCTGCTCTTCAGTCTTATGGTTTCATGGATATTCATAGTAACATTTTTCAATAAATAAATAATTCAGTAATCCTTATACTGAAATTTGCAGAATATTTCTGTGTACTCTGCGGAGTATTGCTGTGCCTGAATGATAACTGATCCCCATACTTACACTGCACAGTTAGTGTGAGGGTCTGCTCCGATGAAACAGATGGGTATCTGACTCTGCAGGTGAGACGTTGCCTGTGGTGTTTGAGCGCTGGGGTCATGGTCAGGACAGAAGTGTATGTCAGAGTGTCGTGCCACCGAGTTACGCTGGTTGAGACTGATGGTGCTACATCAGTGGGGCTGAGCCAGGTTAAGGTGGCTGAAGTTCCATCACACGTGGTGTTGAAGATGCAGCTTATGTTCACAGACTTTCCTTCAACAAGTTCAGCAGTGAATACCGTGGGTGTATCTGTGAAATCTAACACAGAGAAATAGATCCTTTTAGTTCAATATCACCAAATGCATCAGTTCAGATAGAAATCCCAGTCTGACAAGAGAAAAGATGTTTACAGGATGATCCCTGAACAATGAGGGTACAGTGTGAGGGAAAGTTGAACAGTGTGGTGGTCGTTACTGTTCTGAAAGCTGTTGAGAGGGGAAACGGGAAATAGAGTCCTCCACTGAGAGCCACAATATCACACAGTCACTGATACATCCAGTGGGGTCCGTCCTTCCCCAGACAGTGAGATATGGGCCAAGTGGACTTGGTTATGGTGGGGATGAGTTCAAAAAGTTCAAATTAAATGTATTAACAAAGTATATATACAAGTTGTTACCATATACCACTACCATACTCTACGACCTTGTGATTAATTTTCTTGCAGGCATTTACAGAAAAAAAACAAAACTAAGAGAATTAAAAAATCTACACATAAGCAGACAAAGGCTAACAACAAAAGGACAAATTGCAGATTGAAAAAATACAGTACTGTGAATATAAGTTGTGAAGAGTCTTTGAAAGTGAGTCTGGAGGTCATAGAATCAGTTCAGAGTAGTGGTGTTTGATGTCATCCATGGTGGTTCAGGAGACTGGTGTTCGGAGGGTCGTAACTGTTCCTGAACTGGGTTGTGTGGGATGCAAGGCTTCTGTACCTCCTGCCCGATGTTAGTAGTGAGATCAGGGAATGGCCTGGATGTTGGATTATAACACAAACGATGATGGAAAGGAGGGGTGTGCGGATGGCCAGAATGGACATTGAGAAGGAGTGGGATGCTGAACACTGCCACACGCAGAGTGGCCTAATTCAGCAAGAAACTGCACAAAACTCCGAGGACCTCTCATGTCCATGTCGGCGTGCTTCAATATGATTGGGAACATAGATTCGATTTGATAACATAGGAACAGTCACAAAGCTGAAAGTACAGAGGCTACTTCGGGAATGAATTGGAAGTTTCCTGAAAATCAGGAGTTGTGATGATGTGAATATGGACCCAGTACAAGTTTATATTATTCCCCACTGACTGCTGAATGTCTGCTGTTGAGTGACCACACAGAACACCTACCAGTGACACGGAGCCGTGTAGCAGGGAGATAGTTGTAATGATTCCATCTGTCAAATTCAATCCTGAAAAGGTACAACTCTTCATCTGCCTTAGTGATGTTGTCGATAACCAGGGAACAGTCACCATCTTTCAAGTCTCCAGACAGACGGGTTCGATAACGAAACTTCTGTTTGTCCGTTCTGTGATAGCTGGAGTGAAAGGCTATACGATAAGGTTTAGAATCTTTTCTGACATACCAGATACCAGTCCTCGACTTCTGATGCAGATATGATGGATAATGGTACTGGCACGGAATCTGGGCACACAAGCCACTCTGTGCCTTCACATGTCGTGATGTGTTAGCTGTCCACTCACTCGACACTGCGACTGAGGAAAGAATGAACAATGTTTGGTAATGGACTGCTTGTGAAAACACTGGACTTGATATCCACCCCCTGTATCACTCCTGCACTGTGGACATAGTGTGTACTAAGTGTGGGAGACACAAGGAAACCCACCAGGTCTCATCACAGATGGGAAGGGATGTGGTAGTCTTGATGGGGACCTGTTAGTAGGGGGGAGAGGTGCTTGGGAAGCCAGTTCATTCTCTGTTGGCTCATTCGCCTCAGGACCAATGACGTTAGTTTAGCACTGTTAGGAAGAATTAACGAAGGGGTGTCGTCTAACACAGCAGGAAGAAATGCAGTGTCCAAACTGGTCTGCTCTCCTCTATTGGGAATCACTTCCTGTCAGATCTTATGGATCTAGGAATGAATGTGGATCACTATTATCTCAGTGATCCCTGTGGGACTCCCACAGGTCCAAGGATGCCGACGTGCCTGTAATCGAGTACCACAGGTGCTGGTGACAGACAGACTGCAACAGGGTTCTGTTCTGACAGTTCCCACACTAACACTGCAGCTTTCTCACAACCTGACCCATTCAACAATACAGCAAACCCACCCCAATGTCCTGCTCCTACTGCAACCCAGTCAACGTGTAACGTCACAGTACGTCACACTGTGGCGATTTGAATCTGCTGGAACATAGAAAGCTGCCAAGAATAGTGGACTTCGCAAAATATAGAATGGGGGCCATTGGAACTCTCTACAATAGATGCTCCTCAAGATGCCAATGTCTGTTGTCAAAGATCCCCACCATCTGGACCTTGCCATGTTCTCACAGCTCCCACTGGGCAGGAGGTACAGAATCCTGAAGGCCCACATCACCAGGTTCAGGAACAGCTCCTTTCCTTCAAACATTCGGTTCTTGAACAAACACAACCACTACCTCAGTATAGCAACACTATGACCTCTTTGCATTACAATGGGCTTCTTTTGTTTCAAAAGATATAGAAACATAGAAATCCTACAGCAAACTACAGGCCTTTTGGCCCACAAATCTGTGCTGAAAATGTCTGTAACTTAGAACTACCTATGCTTACCCATAACCATCTATTCTTCTAAGCTCCATGTATCCAGGAGTCTGGAAAAAAATCCTATCATTTCCGCCTCCACTACGGCTGTCAGCAGCCCATTCCATGCAGTCACCACTCTGCATAAAAAACACGTACCCCTGACATCTCCTCTGTACCTACTTCCAAGCATCTTTAAAGCTATGCCCTCTCATTCTAGCCATTTCACCCGTGGACAAAAACCTCTGACGATCCACACAATCAATGTCTCTCATTGTCCTGTACACCTCTACCAGGTCACTTCTCATCCTCTGTCGCTCCAAGGAGAAAATACCGAGTTCACTCAACCTATTCTCACAAGGCATGCCCCCCAATACAGGAAACATCCTTGTAAATCATCTCTGCATCCTTTCTATGGTTTCCACGGCCTTCCTGTCGTAAGGCAACCAGAACTGAACACAGTACTCCAAGTGGGGTCTGACCAGGGTTCTATAAAGCTGCAATATTACCTCTCGGCTCTTAAACTCAATCCCACGATTGATGACGGCTAATGCACCGTATACCTTCTTAACCACAGAGTCAACCTGTGTGGCAGCTTTGAGTGTTCTATGGACTCAGACCACAAGATCCCTCTGATCCTCCACACTGCCAAGAGTCTTGCTATTAATGCTATATTCTGCCATCATATTTGACCTACCAAAATGAACCACCTCACACTTAGCTGGGTTGAACTCCATCTGCCACTTCTCAGCCCAGTTTTGCATCCTATCAATGTCCCGCTGTAACCTCTGACAGCCCTCCACACTATCCACAACACTCCCAACATTTGTGTCATCAGCAAATTTACTAACCCATTCCTCCACTTCCTCATCCAGGTCATTCATAAAAAGGGGTCCCAGAACTGATCCCTGGGGCACACAACTGGTCACCGACCTCCATGCAGAATATGGCCCGTCTACAACCACTCATTGCCTTCTGTGGGCAAGCAATGTTTCCTTGGATCCCAAGCCTCCTGTCTATCTCAATAAGTCTTGCATGGGGTGCCTGATCAAATGCCTTGCTAAAATCAATATACACTACATCTACAGCTCTACCTTCATCAATGTGTTTAGTCACAGCCTCAGAAAATTCAGGCAGGCTCATAAGGAACGGCCTACCTTTGACAAAGCCCTGCTGACTATTCCTAATCATATTATGCCTCTCCAAATGTTCATAAATCCTGCCTTTCAGGATCTTCTCCATCAACTTACCAACCACTGAAGTAAGACTCAGTGGTCTATAATTTCCTGGGCTATCTCTACTCCCTTTCTTGAATAAGAGAACAACACCCATAGCCCTGCAATCCTCCAGAACCTCTCCTGTCCTCATTGATGATGCAAAGGTCATCGCCAGAGGCTCAGTAATCTCCTCCTTTGCTTCCCACAGTAGACTGGGACATATCCCATCCGGTCTGGGTGACTTATCCAACTTGATGTTTTTAAAAAGCTCCAGCACATCCTCTTCCTTAGCATCTACATGCTGAAGAATTTCAGTCCGCTGCAAATCATCCATACAATCATCAAGATCCTTTTCCATAGTGAATACTGAAGCATAGTATTCATTAAGAACCTCTGCTATCTCTTCAGGTTCCATACATACTTTTCCACTGTCACACTTGATTGATCATATTCTCTCACATCTTATGCTCTTGCTCTTCACATACTTGTAGAATGCCTTGGGGTTTTCCTTAGTCCTGTCCGTCAAGGCCTTCTCATGGCCCTTTCTGGCTCTCCTAATTTCATTCTTCAGCTCCTTCTTGCTAGCCTTATAATCTCCTAGATCTCTATCATTACCTAATTTTTTGACTGTTTCGTAAGCCCTTCTTTACTTCTTGACTAGATTTACAACAGCCTTTGTACACCACGGTTCTTGTACTCTACCATTCTTTCCCTGTCTCATTGGAACGTATCTATGCAGAACCCCACGCAAATAACCCCTGAAGATTTGCCTCATTACTTCCGTACATTTCCCTGAGAGCATCTGTTTCCAGTTGATACTTCCAAGTGTCTGACTGATAGCTTGATATTTCCCCTTACTCCACTTAAACGTTTCCCTAACTTGTCTGTTCCTATCCCTCTCCACTGCTATGGTAAAGGAAATGGAATTCTGATCACAATCTCCAAAAATGCTCTCCCACTGAGAGACCTGAAACCTGACCAGGTTCATTTCCCAGTACCAGATCAAATACAGCCTCTCCTCTTGTAGGCTTATCTACATATTGTGTCATGAAACCCTCCTGAACACACCTAACAAACCCTACCCCATCTAAACCCCTCACTTGAAGGAGATGCCAATCAAGATTTGGGAAATTGTATGTCTCACCACAACAACCCTGTTATTATTGCTCGTTTCCAGAATTTGTCTCCTTATTTGCTTCTCGATGTCCCTGTTACTATTGGGTGGTCTATAAAAAACACTCAGTGGAATAATTGTCCCCTTCCTATTCCTAGATTCCGTAGACAACCCCTCCATGACTTCCTCCTTTTCTGCAGCCGTGACACTATCTCTGACCAATAGTGCTACGCCCCACCACTTTTGCCTCCCTCCCTGTCTGTTCTGATACATCTAAAGCCTGACTCTTTAAGTAGCCATTCCTGCCCCCTGCATCATCAAGTCTCTGTAATGGCCACAACATCATCGCTCCAAGTGCTGATCCACGCTCTAAGCTCATCCGCCTTGTTCATAATACTCCCTGCATTAAAATAGGCACTTCTGAAACCGTCAGTCTGAGTGCGACCCTTCTCTATCATCTCCCTATCACCCTTTCGCACTGTTTCCAATCTTTCTCTATTTGTGAACCAGCCTCCCTTTCCTCCATCATTTCAGTTCGGTTTCCACCCCCAGCAATTCTATTTTAAACTCTCCCCAATAGCCTTTGGAAAACTCCCCACCAGAATATTGGTTCCCCTCAGATTCAAGTGCAACTCATCCTTTTTGTACAGGTCACACCTGCCCCAGGAGAGGTCCCAATGATCCAGAAATCTGGATCCCTGCCCCCTGATCCAATCCCTCAGCCACGCATTTATTCTCCACCTTGTTCTATTCCTATACTCACTGTCACGTGGCACAGGCAGTAATCTCGAGATTACTACTTTGTGTTCCTGCTTCTCAACTTCTTTCCTGCCTCCCTGTTGTCTACTATCAGGATCTCCTCTCTTTTCCTATGTATGTCATTGGCACCATTATGTACCACGACCTCTGGCTGTTCTTCTTCCCACTTCAAGATATCGTGGATGCAATCAGAAACATCCCGGACCCTGGCACCTGGGAGGCAAGCTACCATCGTGTTTCTTTCCTGCCTCCACAGGATCGCCTGTCTGACCCCCTAACTATACGGTCCCCTATCACTGCTGCCATCAGTTGTGTTTTTACTTGTAAGATTGTGCATAATTTATGTTGTTTTTCTGAACGTTGTGCATCTCACAATGCCTTTATTTCCTGCAGCGACTTTATTTCTTGCGCAGCATCAAGAAAGCCCACCTCTGTCCCAGGATAGTGACGGACATTTACCGCTGTACCATTGAGAGCATACTCACCAACTGCATCATAGTGTGGCATGGCAATTGTCCCGTATCAGACTGCAAAGCACTCCAGCGGGTGGTGAAAACTGCCCAGCGGATTATTGGCACCCAATTGCCCACCACTGAGAACATCTACCATAAACGTTGTCATTATCATTATCATTATCATTACAAGGACGCATCTCACCCTAACCATGGACTTTTTACTCTCCTCCCATCCAGTATCCGCTACCCGAACCTCCGCTCCCGCACCCGCCGGCTCACGAAGAGCTTCGTCCCTGAGGCTGTGACCCTGCTGAACCTCACATCACAGTGCTAAACAGTATTGCACCCATATTGGACTGTCTCAGTACTTTTATATTTGTATGTTGTAGCACTTACTTTTTATTCACAGTTATTTTGTAAATAACACTATTCTTCTGTACTTCTGGTCAGATGCTAACTGCATTTCATTGGCTTTGTATCTATACTCAGCACAATGGCAATAAGGTTGATTCTAATCTAATCTAATCTCATGTCATGCCGCTGCAAGAAAATTTCTCATTACACGTGCATACCTGGACTTGAGCATCTGATAATAAACTCCACTAACACACGTGACTCTGAATGTGTGACATTCAAATACTTCAATATCTGCAGTGCACTGTTCCTTCTGCACCACCTTTTTTTCTTTTACAGGTTTATTCACATAAGGATACACAAAATACAAACGTCAAATGTTTACAAGAAAGTGAACAAGTTCAAATGAAAATATGTTAAACAGCCAAATACCTGTGGGGGGGATGGTGGGCACCGTTCCCGGAAATCCATGCCTATGCCCATGGTAACTCCATGCTCCCTCACCAAAGAGAGATGGGCATGAACATCCCCGTAAGGTGGAGTGGGGGGGGGGGGGTGGTGGCGCAGAGAGTCGGCCTGGACCCAGGCAGACACTTTGACTGCCTTCTGATGGACTGATTTATGGCCAGCTTGGCCAAGCCCACCAGCAGATCCTCCGAAGGACCTGCCCCTTCTGTACTGGGTGTCTGTATATCAGGAGCGCGGGGCTGAGGTGCAACCAAACCCTGAGGAACAGCCCCTTCAGATATTCAAATAGGGGCAGTACCTCTCACACTCCATATAAATGCGGTACACTGACTCTTCCTGGTCACAGAATGGACAGGTGGACAGCACTCCAGTATGCAGGGGAAGCACCCTTTTATAAAGAGATTTTCCCCGTCGCTGGGTGGTAAAAACAGACCGCCGAGGCGTGTCTAGTCTGCAGTCGAAGGCAAGGAAGTGAAATGTAGTCCTTACAAGAACAGCCTCTGTGCATCACGAAAAGGGACTGTGAGCATCGCATGATTTTCATGATCAGTGACAGAGGAAGGACCACCACCCCAGGATCCAGAATCCCTCCCAGAGACAGGTCCCAACGCAGGTCAGGGTAGATCACCCACTCACTGTCACCACCCTGTACTGTATGATCCAATCTCAGAGCAGACAGCCCACTGTTCCTCCTGGAGTTTATTCGGCGGGCACGAGCCATCCGGGACATGTTCACCTCTACACACTTGTCACCCTCCCCAGGAACAACATGAGCAGAATGCCCTCCCTCCTCACCTACTGAGACATCCTCCTTCTGAAGATCCAGGGCTATTCTGATTCCCCTCATCCACCGGGACCGGGCTCTCTCAGCAGGGCACGGGCTCGATTGAGGCAACAATTTGAGAGACTAACCCCACCGGTGACTCTCCACTCACAGGCGATCCTTGTTCTCCAGGGATTTCCTCCTCCTCAGAGGATGGGTACTCTGGGCACACAGTCTCAACCGAAGGCAATTCTGCTTCCTCACACGCCCTCTCTAAAATGGCATTGCCCACCCGCCTGGACTTTGTTTGCTGAAGAGAAGCCACCCAACCAGAGGGCCCTTGTATGGCAGGGCTATCCTACAGCTCTGGGGAGACATACTCTGAGTATACGGCCATAACCGAAGGTAAATCCTTCCCCTCGAGTGGCCCCTGTACTGCAGACTCAGAGAACACATCTCTCCGTATTTTCAGACCACAGGGGTGCTGCGTCACGTTGATCTCCAATTCGGAGGTACCCTCAGACTCAGGCACCACTTTCCGTACCCTGACTTCCCCAGGCCTTTGCTGAATCTCAGACACCTCCTGCCCCTTCTCCTTCGGGGGAGAGGCCCCAAGATAGTTGTTCTTTTTCTTGGCCTTCATACCCATTACCTGACCCTACTCATCGCCGTCATCCGCGCGGCGCCAATCCCTGAATTTCAGCACCATTGGTGAGCGGACAGCAGGAGCAACTGGAGGGGGAACAGCAGGAGTAGGGGCAGCTCGGGAACGCTCGGCAGTGTTGCCCTGTGCCTCCGAAGTGAAGTTAGCAGCCTTCAAATATGCCCAAAGCCTTTACAGGCACGTTGTCACGGTCCTATAATAATGCCTCTCAAATTGCACCTGAAAGCTCCCATCTGCATCCCCACCCCATTCCAGTTGCATAAGCAAGCGGCACTGAAATGAGAAAAGGTGTTCAAACCCCTGCGGAGATGTCCTGTATTGAATTGGGGTTATATTTGACCGCATGAAGAAAGAGTAGCTGGGGAGGAGAGCCGTACCAGGGATGTTTGGGGTGGGTGTCGGAAAGAATAACCAATTTCACTTGGCTCCACCGTCATGAAAAGCGTACTCACAGCCAGAAACACATTTCTCCCAGACCGAAGATAGAATATGGTCTTCTCGTTCAGTTTTGTAGAGACAACAAGACGATCACGTTCACCAACAGTCTGTGGCTTTTGAAGTGCCATTCTTACTGACTGAAATTAAGACAGTACATTGCATGGCATTTTCAAAGTCAATAATTTGAATAAGTGACTTTTCGCTGGCTGTAACTCCAGCACCCACAGCCTCCACACATGACTGATTGGTCAGGGCATCAAAGGCTGTGGCGAGAAGGCAGGTGTTTGGGGTTGTTTGGGATCCGGGATCAGCCATGATGGATTGGTGGGGTGGACTTGATGGGCCGAATGCCCTAATTCAGCTCCTAAGTCTTCTGGTCTTATGGACTTGGATGCCGACATCTTAGAGCTGCATCCCGCCATGACGATGAGACGCTGTGGCTGGAATAATACACAGCTATACAATGAGGGGAGCACCAGCAAATAGTCTTTCAAAAACAACAGGTCGGAGAGGGGATATAAAAATAGGAGTTATCTGCGGACAGGCAGGGATATCCTTGTGGAACAAAAACTTAAGTGCTGTCCGTGTCACTGCGAAAACCAAAGACTAAAGTCCTCTTCACTCAATCGCCCTGAGATGGACACTCCAAATGGGAGGGATTTTTCCCCGTTACAAAACGGAATAAATCCGTCTCCACTGCCCACAAAGTTTAAGAAACGAACCTTCGCCATCCCTGAGCTGCACAAACGACTCAGCGCTTGACACATAAACTAAAAACTACACAAACAGAATCCTTCCAGGAAGAGACACTGCTCCAGTCCGCATCCAAGATAAGACTCTGTTCTCCCAAAACCTTCTGGTGGTTCAGAACCTGTTCTTTCCGATTGTTCCGCAGTTTGCCAACTTGAGGAGAAAGAGCTCGTACACTCTGACCCTCCAGCTGTACCACCCATCCCTCAGTGTGGCCCATCCTCAGTATCACCCATCCAGCAGTATGACTGTCCCTCAGCACCACCTGTCCAGCAGTGTGTACTCCCTCAATCCGACCAGAAACGAAGTGCAACTCTCCCTAAGCACAGCTCCTCACACAGTGTGACTCTCCCTCAGCACTGCCCCTCACACAGGGTGACCCTCTCTCAGCACTGCCCCTCACACAGTGTGATTCTCCCTCCGCACTGCCTCTCACACTGTGTGACTCTCCCTCAGCACTGCTCCTCACACAGTGTGACTCTCCCTCGGCACTGCCCCTCACACAGTATGACTCTCCCTCAGCACGGCCCCAAACACAGTGTGACTCTCCCTCAGCACAGCCCGTCACACAGTGTGACTCTCCGTCGGCACTCCCCTGACACAGTGTGACTCTCCCTCAGCACTGCACCTCACACAGTGTGACTCTCCCTCAGCACTGCCCCTCACACAGTGTGATTCTCCCTCCGCACTGCCTCTCACACTGTGTGACTCTCCCTCAGCACTGCTCCTCACACAGTGTGACTCTCCCTCGGCACTGCCCCTCACACAGTATGACTCTCCCTCAGCACGGCCCCAAACACAGTGTGACTCTCCCTCAGCACAGCCCGTCACACAGTGTGACTCTCCGTCGGCACTCCCCTGACACAGTGTGACTCTCCCTCAGCACTGCACCTCACACAGTGTGACTCTCCCTCAGCACTGCCCCTCACACAGTGTGACTGTCCATCAGCACTGCCCCTCATGCAGAGTGACTCTCCCTCAGCACTGCCCCTCATGCAGAGTGACTCTCCCTCAGCACTGCCCCTCTCACAGTGTGACTCTCCCTCAGCACTGCCCCTCATACAGAGTGAGTCTCCCTCAGCTCTGCCCCTCACACAGTGTGACTGTCCATCAGCACTGCCCCTCATACAGAGTGACTCTCCCTCAGCACTGTTCACATAGTGTGACTCACCCTCAGCACTGCCCCTCACACTTTGTGACACTCCCTCAGCACTGTCTCTCACACAGTATGACTCTCTCTCGGCACTGCCCCTCACACAGTGTGACTCTCCTTCAGCACTGCCCCTCACACAGTGTGAATCTCCCTCAGCAATGCCCCTCACACAGTATGACTCTCCCTCAGCACTGCCCCTCACACATTGTGACTCTCCCTCAGCACAGCCCCTCACATAGTGTGACTCACCCTCAGCACTGCCCTCACACAGTGTGACTGTCCCTCCGCACTGCCCTTCAGACTGCGTGACACTACTTCAGCACTGCCCCTCACAGAGTGTGACTCTCCCTCCGCACCACCCCTCACACTGAATGACTCTCCCTCAGCAATGCCCCTCACACAGTGTGACACTCCCTCACCATCGCTCCACACACAGCGTGACTCCCTCTCAGCATTTCCCATCACAGAGTGTGACTCTGCGTCAGCACTGGCCCTCACATAGTGTGACTCTCCCTCAGAACTGACCCTCGCACAGTGTGAATCTCACTCAGCACTACCCCTCACACAGTGTGATTCGCTCTCCGCACTGCCTCTCACAATGTGTGACACTCCTTCAGCACTGCCCCTCACACAGGGTGACTCTCTCTCAGCACTGCCCCTCACACAGTGTGATTCTCCCTCCGCACTGCCTCTCACACTGTGTGACTCTCCCTCAGCACTGCTCCTCACACAGTGTGACTCTCCCTCGGCACTGCCCCTCACACAGTATGACTCTCCCTCAGCACGGCCCCAAACACAGTGTGACTCTCCCTCAGCACAGCCCGTCACACAGTGTGACTCTCCGTCGGCACTCCCCTGACACAGTGTGACTCTCCCTCAGCACTGCACCTCACACAGTGTAACTCTCCCTCAGCACTGCCCCTCATACAGAGTGCCTCTCCCTCAGCACTGCCCCTCACACAGTGTGACTGTCCATCAGCACTGCCCCTCATGCAGAGTGACTCTCCCTCAGCACTGCCCCTCATGCAGAGTGACTCTCCCTCAGCACTGCCCCTCTCACAGTGTGACTCTCCCTCAGCACTGCCCCTCATACAGAGTGAGTCTCCCTCAGCTCTGCCCCTCACACAGTGTGACTGTCCATCAGCACTGCCCCTCATACAGAGTGACTCTCCCTCAGCACTGTTCACATAGTGTGACTCACCCTCAGCACTGCCCCTCACACTTTGTGACACTCCCTCAGCACTGTCTCTCACACAGTATGACTCTCTCTCGGCACTGCCCCTCACACAGTGTGACTCTCCTTCAGCACTGCCCCTCACACAGTGTGAATCTCCCTCAGCAATGCCCCTCACACAGTATGACTCTCCCTCAGCACTGCCCCTCACACATTGTGACTCTCCCTCAGCACAGCCCCTCACATAGTGTGACTCACCCTCAGCATTGCCCTCACACAGTGTGACTGTCCCTCCGCACTGCCCTTCAGACTGCGTGACACTACTTCAGCACTGCCCCTCACAGAGTGTGACTCTCCCTCCGCACCACCCCTCACACTGAATGACTCTCCCTCAGCAATGCCCCTCACACAGTGTGACACTCCCTCACCATCGCTCCACACACAGCGTGACTCCCTCTCAGCATTTCCCATCACAGAGTGTGACTCTGCGTCAGCACTGGCCCTCACATAGTGTGACTCTCCCTCAGAACTGACCCTCGCACAGTGTGAATCTCACTCAGCACTACCCCTCACACAGTGTGATTCGCTCTCCGCACTGCCCCTCACAATGTGTGACACTCCTTCAGCACTGCCACTCACACTGTGTGACTCTCCCTCAGCACTGCCCCTCACAGAGTGTGACTCTCCCTCGGCACAGCCCCTCACACAGTGTGACTCTCACTCAGCACTGCCCCTCACAGAGTGTGACTCTCTCTTGGCACTGCCCATCACACAGTGTGACTCTCACTCAGCACTGCCACTCATACAGAGTGACTCTCTCTCAGCACTGCCCCTCTCACAGTGCGACTCTCCCTCAGCACTGCCCCACACACAGTGTGACTCTCCCTCGGCACCGCTACTCACACAGTGTGACTCTCCCTCAGCTCCGCCCCTCACACAGTGTGACTCTCCCTCAGCACTGCCCCTCATACAGAGTGAGTCTCCCTCAGCTCTGCCCCTCACACAGTGTGACTCTCACTCAGCACTGCCACTCATACAGAGTGACTCTCTCTCAGCACTGCCCCTCTCACAGTGCGACTCTCCCTCAGCACTGCCCCACACACAGTGTGACTCTCCCTCGGCACCGCTACTCACACAGTGTGACTCTCCCTCAGCTCCGCCCCTCACACAGTGTGACTCTCCCTCAGCACTGCCCCTCATACAGAGTGAGTCTCCCTCAGCTCTGCTCCCTCACACAGTGTGACGGTCCATCAGCACTGCCCCTCATACAGAGTGACTCTCCCTCAGCACTGTTCACATAGTGTGACTCACCCTCAGCACTGCCCCTCGCATTTTGTGACACTCCCTCAGCACTGTCTCTCACACAGTATGACTCTCTCTCGGCACTGCCCCTCACACAGTGTGACTCTCCTTCAGCACTGCCCCTCACACAGTGTGAATCTCCCTCAGCAATGCCCCTCACACAGTATGACTCTCCCTCAGCGCTGCCCCTCACACATTGTGAATCTCCCTCTGCACAGCCCCTCACATAGTGTGACTCACCCTCAGCACTGCCCTCACACAGTGTGACTGTCCCTCCGCACTGCCCCTCAGACTGCGTGACACTACTTCAGCACTGTCCCTCACAGAGTGTGACTCTCCCTCCGCACTACCCCTCACACTGAATGACTTTCTCTCAGCAATGCCCATCACACAGTGTGACTCTCCCTCACCATCGCTCCACACACAGTGTGACTCCCTCTCAGCATTTCCCATCACAGAGTGTGACTCTGCGTCAGCACTGGCCCTCACATAGTGTGACTCTCCCTCAGAATTGACCTTCGCACAGTGTGACTCTTGCTCAGCACTGCCCCTCACACAGTGTGACTCTCACTCAGCACTACCCCTCACACAGTGTGATTCGCTCTCCGCACTGCCCCTCACAATGTGTGACACTCCTTCAGCACTGCCACTCACATTGTGTGACTCTCCCTCAGCACTGCCCATCACAGAGTGTGACACTCCCTCAGCACTGCCCCTCAGACAGTGTGACTCTCCCTCAACACTGCCACTCACACTGTGTGAATCTCACTCAGCACTGCCCCTCACAGAGTGTGACGCTCCCTCGGCACAGCCCCTCACACAGTGTGACTCTCACTCAGCACTGTCCCTCACAGCGTGTGACTCTCTCTCGGCACTGCCCATCACACAGTGTGACTCTCTCTCAGCACTGCCCCTCACAGAGTGTGACACTCCCTCGGCACTGCCCCTCACACAGTGTGACTCTCCCTCAGCACAGCCCCTCACATAGTGTGACTCACCCTCAGCACTGCCCTCACACAGTGTGACTGTCCCTCCGCACTGCCCCTCAGACTGCTTGACACTACTTCAGCACTGCCCCTCACAGAGTGTGACTCTCCCTCCGCACCACCCCTCACAATGAATCACTCTCCCTCAGCAATGCCCTTCACACAGTGTGAGTCTCCCTCATCACCGCTCCACACAGTGTGACTCCCTCTCAGCATTTCCCATCACAGTGTGACTCTGCGTCAGCACTGGCCCTCACATAGTGTGACTCTCCCTCAGAACTGACCCTCGCACAGTGTGATTTGCCATCCGCACTGCCCCTCACAATGTGTGACACTCCTTCAGCACTGCCAGTCAAACTGTGTGACTCTCCCTCAGCACTGCCCATCACAGAGTGTGACTCTCCCTCAGCACTGCCCCTCAGACGGTGTCACTCTCCCTCAACACTGCCACTCACACTGTGTGAATCTCACTCAGCACTGCCCCTCACAGAGTGTGACTCTCTCTCGGCACTGCACCTCATACAGAGTGAGTATCCCTCAGCACTGCCCCTCACACAGTGTGACTGTCCAATAGCACTGCCCCTCATACAGAGTGACTCTCCCCCAGCACTGCCACACAGACAGTGTGACTCTCCCTCAGCACTGTTCACATAGTGTGTCTCACCCTCAGCACTGCCCCTCACACAGTGTGACTGTCCATCAGCACTGCACCTCACACACTGTGACTCTCCCTCAGCACTGCCACTCAGACTGTGTGAATCTCTCTCAGCAATGCACATCACACAGTGTGACTCTCCCTCCGCGCTGCCCCTCACACTGTGTGATTCTCCCTCAGAACCGCTCCTCACACAGTGTGACTCTCTCTCAGCACTGGCCATCACACAGTGTGTGTCTCTCTCAGCACTGTCCCTTGCACAGTGTTACTCGCCTTCAGCTCTGCCACTCACACAGTGTAGATCCCTATCAACAATGCCCATCACACAGTGTGACTTTCTCTCAGCACTGTCCCTTGCACAGTGTTACTCGCCTTCAGCTCTGCCACTCACACAGTGTAGATCCCTATCAACAATGCCCATCACACAGTGTGACTCTCCCTCAGCACTGCACCTCAAACAGTGTGACTCTCCCTAAGCACTGCACCTCACACAGTGTAACTCTCCCTCAGCACTACCCCTCATACAGAGTGCCTCTCCCTCAGCACTGCCCCTCCCACAGTGTGACTCTCCCTCGGCAACGCTCCTCACACAGTGTGACTCTCCCTCGGCACTGCCTCGCACACAGTGTGAAGCTCCCTCGGCACTGCCCCTCACACGGTTTGACTCACCCTCAGTACTGCACCTCAGACAGTGAGACTCTTCCTCAGCACTGCCCTTCATACGGAGTGAGTCTCCATCAGCACTGCCCCTCACACAGTGTGACTGTCCATCAGCACTGCCGCGCATACAGAGTAACTCTCCCTGAGCACTGCCGCGCAGACAGTGTGACTCTCCCTCAGCACTGTTCACATAGTGTGTCTCACCCTCAGCACTGCCCCTCACACACTGTGACTCTCCCTCAGCACTGCCCCCACACAGTGTGACTGTCCATCAGCACTGCCCTCATACAGAGTGACTCTCCCTCAGCACTGCCCCTCCCACAGTGTGTCTCTCCCTCGGCACAACTCCTCACACAGTGTGACTCTCCCTCAGCACTGTTCTCATAGTCTGACTCACCCTCAGCACTGCCCCTCACACACTGTGACTCTCCCTCAGCACTGCCACTCACACTGTGTGAATCTCTCTCAGCAATGCCCCTCACACAGTGTGACTCACCCTCAGCACTGCCCCGCACACTGTGTGACTCTCCCTCCGCACTGCCCCTCACACTGTGTGAGTCTCCCTCAGCACCGCTCCTCACACTGTGTGAGTCTCCCTCAGCACTGCCCATCACACAGTGTGACTCTCCCTCAGCACTGTTCTCATAGTCTGACTCACCCTCAGCACTGCCCCTCACACACTGTGACTCTCCCTCAGCACTGCCACTCACACAGTGTGACACTCCCTCGGCACTGCCCCTGACACAGTGTGACACTCCCTAGGCACTGCCCCTCACACAGTATGACTCTCCTTCAGCACTGCCACTCACACTGTGTGGATCCCTCTCATCAATGCCCATCAGACAGTGTGACTCTCCCTCAGCACTGCCCCTCACACAGTATGACTCTCCCTCAGCACTGCCACTCACATTGTGTGAATCCCTCTCATGAATGCCCATCACATAGTGTGACTCTCCCTCAGCGCTGCCCCTCACACTGTGTGACTCTCCCTTGGCATTGCCCCTCCCACAGTGTGACTCTCCCTCAGCACTGCCACTCAAACTGTGTGAATCCCTCTCTTGAATGCTCATCACACAGTGTGACTCTCCCTCAGCACTGTCCTTCACACAGTGTGACTCTCACTCAGCACGGCCCCTCACACAGTGTGACTCACCCTCAGCACCCGCCCCTCACACAGTGTGACTCTCCCTCAGCACTGTCCCTTACACAGAGTGAGTCTCCCTCGGCACTGCCCCTCACACAGTTTGACTCTCCCTCAGCACTGCCGCACAGACAGTGTGACTCTCCCTCAGCACTGTTCACATAGTGTGTCTCACCCTCAGCACTGCCCCTCACACACTGTGACTCTCCCTCAGCACTGCCCCTCACACTGTGTGAGTCTCCCTCAGCACTGCCCCTCACACTGTGTGAGTCTCCCTCAGCACCGCTCCTCACACAGTGTGACTCTCTCTCAGCACTGCCCATCACAAAATGTGACTATCTCTCAACACCATCCCTCGCACATTATGACTTTCCCTCAGCACTACCCCTCACACAGTGTGACTCTCCCTCAGAACGGCCCCTCACACAGTGTGACTCTCCCTCCGCACTGCCCCCTCACCCTGTGTGAGGCTCCCTCAGCACCGCTCCTCACACTGTGTGAGTCTCCCTCAGCACTGCCCACCACACAGTGTGTCTCTCTCTCAGCACTGCCCCGCGAACTGTGTGACACACCCTCGGAACTGTCTCTCATACAGTGTGACTCTCCCTCAGAACTGCCCATCACACTGTGTGACTCTCCCTCGTCACTGTCTCTCATACAGTGTGTCTCTCCCTCAGCACTGCTACTCACACAGTGCGACTCTCCCTCGGAATTGCCCCGCACACAGTTTGACTCTCTCTCAGCACTGCCATTCACACTGTGTGAATCACTCTCATGAATGATCATCACACAGTGTGACTCTCCCACAGCACAGCCCCCTCACACAGTGTGACTCTCCCTCAGCACTGCCGCACAGACAGTGTGACTCTCCCTCAGCACTGTTCACATAGTGTGTCTCACCCTCAGCACTACCCCTCACACACTGTGACTCTCCCTCAGCACTGCCCCTCACATAGTGTGACTCTCTCTCAGCACTGCCCATCACACAGTGTGACTCTCTCTCAACACCGTCACTTGCACAGTGTGACTCTCCCTCAGCAATGCCTCTCACACAGTGTGACTCTCCCTCAGCACGACCCCTCACACAGTGTGACGCTCCCTCACCACTGCTCCTCACACAGTGTGACTCGCCCTCAGCACTGCCCCTCACATAGTGTGACTCTCCCTCAGCACCGCTCCTCACACAATGTGACACTCTCTCAGCACTGTCCCTCACACAGTGTTGCTCACCCTCAACACTGCCCCTCACACAGTGTGACACTCCCTCGGCACTGCCCCCTCACACAGTGTGACTCTCCTTCAGCACTGCCACTCACACTGTGTGGATCCCTCTCATCAATGCCCATCAGACAGTGTGACTCTCCCTCAGCACTGCCCCTCACACAGTTTGACTCTCCCTCAGCACTGCCGCACAGACAGTGTGACTCTCCCTCAGCACTGTTCACATAGTGTGTCTCACCCTCAGCACTGCCCCTCACACACTGTGACTCTCCCTCAGCACTGCCCCTCACACTGTGTGAGTCTCCCTCAGCACCGCTCCTCACACAGTGTGACTCTCTCTCAGCACTGCCCATCACAAAATGTGACTATCTCTCAACACCATCCCCTCGCACATTATGACTTTCCCTCAGCACTACCCCTCACACAGTGTGACTCTCCCTCAGAACGGCCCCTCACACAGTGTGACTCTCCCTCCGCACTGCCCCTCACCCTGTGTGAGGCTCCCTCAGCACAGCTCCTCACACAGTGTGACCCTCTCTCAGCACTGCCCATCACACAGTGTGTTTCTCTCTCAGCACTGTCCCTCGCACAGTGTTGCTCACCCTCAGCACTGCCCCCTAACACAGTGTGACACTCCATCGGCACTGCCCCTCACACAGTGTGACTGTCCCTCAGCACTGCCGCACAGAGTGTGACTCTCCCTCAGCACTACCCCTTTTATAGAGTGCCTGCCCTCAGCACTGCCCCTCACACAGTGTGACTGTTCATCAGCACTGCCCCTCATACAGTGTGACTCTCCCTCAGCACTGCCCCTCGCACAGTGTGACTCACCCTCAGCACCGCCCCTCAC